>NC_070628.1:372569-577569 GCF_947347685.1 Pleuronectes platessa | reverse complement strand
GGCTTTAAAGATGTCGTGGACCTTGATGGGAGTGTCCTGGAGGATCTTCTTCTTGGAAGCCGTCTCAAGCTGCCTCACCTCATGTTGAGTATTAACCTCTTCACTCTGTCCCTCTGTGATGTAGAGCTCAGTGTAGATCCTGTTGAGGAGGGTTCTACTTCCTGTTTCATCACTTCCTTCAGTCACATGTTCACATCTCCTCCTCAAACTGAGCTTATGTTCATCTGAAACCTCCTGCAGACCACGATCTGCTGAAAGACAAGAAACAATGTGAGAGACAGAGAATCTGAGAATCTGCTGATTGTTTTCATCAGATCCAGAAAAACTACAGAAAATAAAAGCTTTTTAACTTTGTGCTTTTCTAACGATGTTAAATGTTGATGCTGTATGAAGGAACAAAATAAAACCACATGTGCTGTTGTCAGAAGTGAAGACATCAGCAGACACATGTACAGTGCTGCTCTGACCGGCTGTCTGACCTCCAGCTCCTGGTCTGGATCTTTGTCCACACTGGGGACACAAGGAGTCTCCTGAAGAACCAGACTGGTCCCAGTATGAGGTGATGCACTGTCTGCAGAACCAGTGTCCACAGCTGGTGGAGACTGGATCCTTCAGGACGTCCTGACACGAAGCACAGCAGGACGACTGCTCCTCCTCAGAAACATGACTCCTCTTCCTCTCCCTGTGAAGACATGTCCTGATCACTCACATGTCACAGTCACAGGTTGTCATCACTTCTGTCAAGGAGGTTTTGTGTTCACCCAGTATGTTTGTGTGTTGGTTGGTTCGTTAGTGGGATTATAAAAAACAACAGATTACCAGTAAACTTGGTGGAAGGTTGTGGTCTGTGAACCAGATCGGGGGGGGGGGGGGGGGTCTTCTTTCACAGACATGTTCAGAGGACTGATGTTTACCAGTGTGTGGAATTTGGTGCAGATCCAAATCCAAATGAGTCTCTGAAAGTTTAATTAAAAGTGTACGTACGCACACCTGATCACAATGTTCTCTTTATAAATCCCAGTCCACCTGGAGACGTTCGTTCGTGGATCTGCCTCTAACTCCGCCCACTTTCAACCATAAATGGTCAATTCAAAGCACGGCATGAATATTAAATGATGCTGCTGACCAATGGGTTTCCTCCGTGAGTCCTGACGGAGTCACGGCATCAAGCGATGAGAAGAGGAAGTGAAACTTTGTGACACTGACATCGAGGTGTTTGTTATTGAGGTGGAGGTAGAGAACGACTTTATGGGACAGCAGTGATGTCACTAATAAAGAAAACACACTGATACTCTGCTGCTGCTGTGGATAACACAATGTGTGAGATCAGAAATCGCTGAACCCTCTCTTCTTCCTCATCCTTCCATTTGCATGCACACATCTCTCAGAACCCTCAGGAACACGTCAGGTGTGATCCTGAGGCCGCATGGGGGATGTAGAAACACGTTTCATGAAACCAAAGGCCTATTTTTCGGCCTTCATGTCTAGTCAAAAGCCTGAGGCCCCATGGCCTCTTTGTTCTTGAAAAGGCCAAGGAACTCAATCTCCCAGGATGCCGCAGGTTCCATTGTTCTAATCAGTTTCACCCAGAGGTGTGAAAACCCACAAGGGTCAACTCCTATTGGTCACTCTGGCCCTGTGACCTGTGAGGTCACCGAGCCAATATAAGCCTCTTCTATCTCTTTCCATCAACCCACCGATGAGGCAGGCGGCCAGACGTTTCTCCTGCATCTCCGAGGGGGGGGGCCTGGCTGCTCCAGCACATCTTCTCTTCCAATCTACAAGAGGAGTGCAAAGGTCTAGCTTCCAGCTCATCTTCTCAAGGAAACCGCCTCTCAAATCCAGCTTTTCCAAACTCCTAGCAGCGACTCGATGTCCTGCAGGTAAGATTCAACAAGCAAGAGCGTCACAGCTCAACAGAACCGTGAATGTAGAAACCTCACGACCACACAAAGCCAGGAGACGTCACAGAACTGCACAGCAACCCTTTCCCCTTTCCCTCGGACTGGTAACATAATCTGGGCTTAATATTGATACTACACTAAGCAGGACTGTCTATTTGATTCTGTGTGGTGTTTATAAGTTTGATATATGTTGTGATATTATGTGTATAAGTTAAATGAAAGTTAATGATAGGAAGGCTCTTCACATGCTTTCTATCTCTGAATCTTTCATTCTTTGATTAACATTTACACAGACACACACATTTCTCATCACCTCATTAGCTCAGACCCCCGCTACATGTCAGAAGAAGGGGGGGGGGGGGCTACCATCTTAGGAGCCCACAGGAAGGTGTTACTCTATTGGTCAACCACCATTTTGAGAGCCCCTCACTTACATAAACACACTCACATACACATCTTTGTAATAGTTAGTACTTTTGTTAGTAACTTGTGTTTTTATACTTTATTATATTCATAATAAATGTTTTTCTTTCACAAATGTTCTTTCATTAATGTTGCATAAGTATATTTTGCCAACCTCTACACTGTCGAGAACTCCATAACCTTCACTGTTATATAATCTTTAATAGTAAATATTGAGATTTCTAATTGAACTAGATCTAAATGAGACTGATCTTAATCAATAAATATTTTCCCTTCCTTTGAAGGGTGGTGCCCCGAGGTAAGTTTGACCAACTAAAGTTATGATTTAATATGAATATTTTAAATATTAATGTTTTATATTTTATTTTGATAACCACATTTATTGAATGCCGAAAGGCACACCATTTTATGGTATCACTTTTAAAGCATTATTGCACAACAGCAGTTTTTATTTATTTAGAGCTTCGGATCGATTCCCTCACATCAGTGGAGCCTCAGCTCCTCTGGGATATGATTTGGAAAGTTTCTTCACTTCTTGTAAGTGATCTCCTGTGAGCTCTGTGCTCCTGATGGCTCAGTCACGTTCACTGCAGGGACTTGATGATACACCCACAGTGTGAGAAGATATTATTAAAACCTATTAATGACTCGGCTCCATAACTCCGCTGTTAAGTCGAATCTGAACGTAATTTGCTGTAAGTTGTTTAATTTATTTTTAAATTAAAAGGCTCGTGTGGAACAGATACGTCGCGTGCGCAAAACTGAGCTGTTGGTTTTAATATTAATGATGAATGGGATCAATAATCTATTTCAGTTCATCACCTCATGTCTGCGTCGCCATTTTCCCGTCTCCAAAACGCTCGTATGCATGAGTCAGAGTTTGTTTTTATAAATCCCAACGTTTGCGTGAGAAGTGGCTAAGCAACGGTTATAAATGAGACTCCTGAGCTCTTTGAGTGATTCTGAGAGATTAGTCACCAACTTCAATGAAGCTGTGTCCTAATGCAGGGGCCACACTAGAGGAAACTAGATCCTCTTCAGAGCAGGTCCCAGTAGAAACAGTCTCTTACTCTGTGTGTGAGGGTCCAGGTTCATTACTGAAGTTTAGAGGTTCAAACATGGACCGGTCACTCTTCAGAGACAGACAGCTGGACCCTGGAGACTCTGCTCTCAGTCTGTGGTCCTGACCTCTGCAAACACAAACATGTTTTTATTCAGAACACATCATTCACTGGTTCATTCTGTGAGGATTCAGTTTGGAGCTTCACATGTTTGTAGCAGGTCTCTTACTTTGTGGTTGAGGGTCCAACTTGCTCTGAAGTGTCCTCGTCCATGTTGCACCGGCTGTGGCTCAGTTGTGGTTCAGGCCACGCTGCTCTTCTAGATATTCAAGGTCTGGTCTATTTCCTCTGGTTCTGCGCTCAGTTTACAGCAGAACACAGTGAAATGATCTTTCACACCAGTTTCAATGTTTATCTGTTGAAAACGTCACAAACACAAATATTCGCAACAGAGAGTCTCTCTCTCTCTCTCTCTCTCTCTCTCTCTCTCTCTCTCTCTCTCTCTCTCTCTCTCTCTTTCCTGACATGTGACCTACATTATTTTGGGGATATTTCAGTCAATCACTTGATTTATTCAGTTTCAACCATTTCATTGAGAATATTATTAAATTAATAATATGAATATATTTTTTAGGGTACCAGTCAATAAGGGTGTGGAGGTGTACTATTGTACAAGTTCAATAATAAAGTTCCTTTTCATGTAATATTGGTTTATGTCATTTTTAATTACATCAATAAACCTGCATAGCCACAATCAACTACATTAAAGTTAATTAATACAAGCTTGTAAAAGTTCATGTGACCTTCAACCCCCGGCCACTAAGAGAAGAAACTCAACATCTAGAATCATGTTCACGTCATAAAGGCTGGAAATGAATTACAGAACTTTATAGACAGTAACACTGAGAGCACATCAGTCACAGCTTGAAGCAGCTCTCTGTGTCTCCACTCAGTTCTATGGCTTTGTGCCCAAATGAAGGTCAAACACAAGCAACAACTTTATATTCACTTTAAAACTCACACAACACGTGTGTGTGTGTGTGTGTGTGTGTGTGTGTGTGTGTGTGTGTGTGTGTGTACCTCTGCAGGTCGATGTTCCCCACACCTCAGCCAGTGAGTCCAGAGCTTTACTGGGATCCACAGTGAAGACTCTCCACTGGTTGGTGACCACTGCTGTAACGTATGATGGTGAAAACACGTTGTGTTATTAAACACTTGATGAACAGATGAAGATAAAAAGTGAAGCTGTGAGTTAACTCTGTTAATTAGTCCTTTGAAGGCTCTTTGATCCAGACCTGCTGTTCACATCTGTCTCTGGGATCCGATCACATGACGTCTGTCACCAGGTGTGAACTGACATGTTAGAGTCATGTGATCAGCAGACGGATGTTAACAGCAGGTGTGAGAGTGAGACAGTGAAACTTTCAGAAAGTTGTGTTCACACTCACCTGCTCACTTTCCTTCCTTCTGCTCGTCCAGGTGAAAATGGAGTCTGACCGCTCCCTGTTCTCAGGCTCCTTCTCCCTGTGGAACCAGTTCACTCTTGATTCCACCCAGTTCAAAGTCCAGTTCATACCCATGAAGATGAACTGGTTCACAGTTCATGTTTTATTGTGATGTTATGATGTAGATAACAAACTTAGGATCATGTATTTAGTTAATAATGGACGGTGTGGGATCATGAATCCAGATCTTCACTTTCACACTGAGTCCTGACTGGGAGCGTCTACTGGGACTGAGCCGTCCAATGAGATTCATCATAATGTTTAAATGAGCCTCAGAAACTCTGGAGTCAAACACGTCTTCATCATGTGAACACGATGAAGACGTGTTTCCTTGAGATCGGTCTGATCCGTCAATAGTTTGTTAAAATGTGGAAAACTCCCAAACGGCCCAACTCCATCAAATGAAGCCTGAGCTCAAACCCATGTTTCCTCCTGTGAGTTGAAGGTTGTTATATTTGGTGTTGGAGCTGAATGTGTGACTCCATCTGCAGAACTCTGCCACGTCAGGTCACATTCATACAGTCCAGTCACAGTGTGGTTTATAGATCTACAGAAATACAGCTGCATTGTGATGCATCATTTGACCGTTGTGTATTTCAATAACTGCTGAGATTTGCATCCCAACAGTACCAGTGTTTGACCACAAGGTGTCAGCAAAGAGCCAGAGTACCTGGCTGCAGACTACATGGTTTCCCATCAAGTCTAAATTGGAGTAACTGGAATTCCACCATAGAAACTACTTTCTATGAAAACAAGAAATAAAACTGACACGAGTGTAAATTCTATTCTATTTGTTTGTGGCTCTGCAGGTTTATTGGTGGATTTACAAATGACATAAACCAATATTACATGAAGGGGAACTTTATTATTGTACTTGTACAATAATACCTCCACACCCTTATTGGCTGGTACCCTAAAAAAGATACATAAAGCTGCTTCTTCCCAGAAGAGCTGAAACTACCCAGCACTGTGGTTCTGAAGGAAAGAAGCAGTCCACTCTGGGGGGGGAAACAGGTTCTCACAGTCATCATCCCATTGGTCAGCTAGAGAACGATCTTCAGCAAACGCTCCCAGTGGCACAGACAGGGACTGCATCACTTCCTCCACAATCCTCTCCAGCACTCTGGAGGACCTGATGTTGGTGACGTCACAGAGTGTTTCCATGGAGGCCTTTGTGAGGTGGCCCAGTTTGATGATGCCCGCCTCAATAAACTTATTCCTTAATGTTTTAGAGGAACAGGTGTCAGTTCTCAGGAACTCATTGTAGAACAGCAGCTCCTCAAACAACCATATCCCTGGTCTGGGGTCAGGAGTCCGCTTGACCTCCAGCGTCTGCCAGGCGTTCACCACCGAGCTGTAGAACGGAGTCAGTCCAGTCAGGTCAGCTTCAGTTGATGATAACAGAAATAACTGTTTGTCCAGGCCTAGTCGGCCATCTTGTCTGAGCAGCAGACGAGCAGGAGCCAATCAGCAGAGACCACAGCCGCACAGTAACTTCTGCACTGTCTGCAGTCTGAAGGCCGCAGTTAAAGACACAAGGTCAATGAGACCTTGACCTCCCTCTGCCACAGGGAGATACAGGGCCGCTGCCCTCAGCCAGTGCTGACCAGACCAGAAGAAAGTCACCAGGCGACGCTGCACATCCTTAACCAGACCAGGAGGTGGCACCAACACAATAAGTCTGTGCCAAAGAGACGAGGAGACCAAGTTATTCACCATCAGAACTCTCCCCCTGTAGGACAGATAAGGTAGCAACCATTTCCATTTAGACAACTTTGCTTCCACCTTTTCCTCCGAGCCACCGACCTCTCTAAGTTGAAGAAGAAGGTGGTCGGAGCGTCCATATCATGTAGTTTAGTGAATCGGGCTCTGACCAAGGCTCCTTTGGCTCTCTCATGTGAAATGAGTTTAAGTCCTGTCCCTTAGTTTTGAGCCGTTCTGCATTCTGCCCGTTGTTTTGTGTGTCAGCCTCCAGGTTCCTGATTTCCTCTTCTAATGTCTGAATGGCTCTTTTTATTTTAACTGTGGAGTTGGCTGAGTGTTGCTGACAGAACACTCTGATTTGGGCTTTTCCTACTTCCCACCACCGGGTGAGGGAGGAAAACTCATGTTTCTTTTTTCCCCAAAAAGCCCAAAACAGTTTAAAATGTTCACAGAAAGTAAAATCATGCAATAATTTAACGTTAAAATGCCAAAAAGACTTTGGTTTTACTGTTGGTGATAAAATAAACTCCATTAAAACTAGATGATGATCAGTAAAACCAACAGGGAGGATCTGACAGTTAAAAACCTGATTAGTAAAAGTGGCAGTAAGATCTAACCTGCTGCACTCATCCTTCCATCTAACACCTTCACCAGGTGTACTGCCGGGCTGAAGGATGTTTCATCCTCCACACATCCACCAGATCTGCTTTCATGATACTCTCAGATAAAAGCTGGGAGGACTGAACATGTGGCTCCACAACCCAGTCTCATCAGAAAACGTTCAATGGCAACGTTGGTCCACTTGGAACGACGTTACCATCTCACAATCTGGCCTCTCAGATTGTGAGATGGTAACATTTAGTCCTCCCATTGTTTTGCATTGGCGTGTTCTCAGGTCACGTGACTCTCAAGCTCCCGTCTGCGGAGAGGAAAACATGGCGGAGATTCCTTGTTTTTTCAGATAAAAATATAATTTTGTAACTTAGTTTGGGCATAAAAATACATTCTGACACCATTTCTAGCGAGAAATGTGCTCTTTGCTTCCACAGTCTTCAGCCAGTTCGTGCTTATGATAAATATTTTAATAGTTATCACGCATGTGTTTATCGTTGCTATGACGGTTGCCATGCCACCACGGCGCAGCGTGGTGTTTAAATCACCGTCCCTGCGTGGTGTCCTTCAGTGATCGTGAATGTTATTCTTGTTATATAATAGTAATATTTGAGGCTAGATAACATCTCTAATGAGAAGGATCATGCGAGTCTGTTTATACCGAGGCCGGCCCGAGTGCGCGAGCCGAGCGGCCCGAGTGCGCGAGCCGAGCGGCCCGAGTGCGCGAGCCGAGCGGCCCGAGTGCGCGAGCCGAGCGGCCCGAGTGCGCGAGCCGAGCGGCCCGAGTGCGCGAGCCGAGCGGACATGACGTGTGGCTGTCGTAAAAACCCTATTTGTAAACAACCAGTCCTTTTAACTCGGGGCTGCGTCATAAACACGGCGCGCTTGGAAGACCACGATGTCATCTTCCTTCTGTCAGGTAAGTAGTTTATTGTTTTTAAAGATCGTTACGATCTAGGTTTACAGTCCGAGTGCGGAGAGAGTCCGTCAATCCACACTATGGACGCTGTTCATCAGCTAATACGCCATTGTTAGCCACATGCTACAGCCCACGGTACCCTGTGCTACCTGGGAGGTGAATACATTGTTGTTGAAACCAGTTCAAGACGCTTAGCTCATCATTGAGGGACGCTACAATATAAATATAAACATGAATTTGATTTATGAATGCTTTAGATTAATAAGGAGTGTATTTCTCTACTATTACTCCACAATATCAGGTCAATTTGGTTTAATGTATAGTATGCACTATGACAATAATGTTTCCATGTTATGGAGTTGCGATTCATTTTATAAAACAATTGCTATGTTCTGTTTTTTAATCAAGGAGGATCAAAGTGAAGCTACAGGAGTTTCATTAACGTCAATAACTTGGACCGAACGGTTTGTTTTGCTTGATGAAGAGCAGGAAGGGCAGCCTGGAGAGAAAGAGAAGCCGGGTTGAGCCCACTACCATCATCCACGTACCACGAGGAAGATGAGGGAGAGAAATGATCCTACCATTAAAGAGGTACTTTTAAGTTACATACCAGAAACACCATTTTATATAATGTGCTAAATATACATTTTATTACATCCCCAAAGTACGCTTGCTGAAATACAAGTTTACATCACACTGAAAGAATTTTATTTCAATCATGCTTCCCTGCTGTGATTGTTTAACTGGGAAAACAACTTTTTCCACAGGAAGGCAAGTAAATTTAAGGAATACATGTGCAAAGTTTTCCTCTGTTATGTATAATGATGACCCCCATCAAACATAATGTTAGCAATATTTACACCTTTTAATTTATACTGATTATTTCTGTCTACATGTGTGAATTTGCCTTCATTAGTTTCAGAAAAGAGCGATGATGTATCGGTCAGTGGGCGGCAGCACGAGACTCCGCAAACTAGTCTGTAAGCAAAGCAGACGAAGGCATCGAGGTTGCGGCCTGCCATCATTGTTATTCTGCTTAAGGGACTGAATATGTTTCATGTAGAAATATTAGCATTTCCCTTATATCTACCAAAACTGCTTGTTTCCCAGACTGCAGTTTTGTTTTGATCCGATGTGGTGTGCAAATACAACCGTATCTGCAATGGGTTGTGGGGCATTAACATTTGTAACTCTAATTTTGTTTTGACAGACTGTGAAAAGAACGTTGAGAACATCACCACTCTACAGGAAGACACAGTCCAGTAATGGGTGTCAGTTTTTCAGTAGTGAACGACAGGTACTGTGGAAAAATGTGTGTCATTGTTGTACAATGTCCTTTGACTCTGTTTACACAAGGTTAACACAAAAAGGTTTGATTGTAAACTGATATTGGTATGAATTCATGTTATTCTCCTCTTCACAAGAAACAAACAATCCAAATTACCTGCAGAAAGCCCTTGATGGACGCTTCAGCTGCATCGTCAGACTGGCCAGACAGCAAGATGCCAACTTTAATGCCAATTTATTTGTGTAACATTCTGTGACCAAATGTATAGATAACTTTTTGTAGATTGTAAAAAAGATAACCCATTTATTAAAAAAAAACTACACTAGAATTACCGCACTGCGTTGTATGACTCCGCTAACCAGTGCAGTGTCCGTCTACATATTTCTACATATTTTCTCTCATATAAATGACACTGTGTCTCTTGACAACTGAAACCATAAGATGAGGTCAGTGTGGCCTTGACCTTTTGACTTTAACACAAATACACAGTTAGACAATCCGAAAACATACAGTTATGCCAAAATATATTTTGTTTCACATTCTAGATGGCATAAGCAGAGACATCAACTCAGGAAAAATATTTCTGTAGAAAAGAAAGCCCTGTACGTGTGTACGTATGTATACATACACACGTACAAACGCACTATTGAGACGTTTTGTTTTTTATCATATATTCTCAGGAAGGACTGATGCATTTACTGAGACGGGACGTGAGGGCCTACTCTGCGTGCTCAGAGTTCAAGCCCAGCAGGCTGCAGCGGGCCTGACATATTCCGGAACAGCAGCACAGTCTTTGGATGACTCCTCTGAAGATGAAACATGGCGAGGTACTTCTCCACTGATGAAGAACTGTGAGGGCTGTGATTAGCTACACTCTCTTGCTACAAGGCTACTCTTGCTACTCCCTGGCAGCCTTAGGAAGGCATTAGCTTGCTGTTGGGTAGCTGTTAGCTTCAGCATTTTTAGTTTTTAGCGGCCTGTGTGACGTTTATGTTTAAAACCAAAAAATCAGAGGGAACCATCTTCATAATGAAACACTATGGTTTGTTTGTGTGTCCTTCAGTTCTTCTCAAGAGAAGCAGTACCGGTGTGCCTCAGCTCCACGGTCCCTCCTGCAACCTCCGCTCCTGATGCTAACCTCATGTCTCCATCACACCAAGCAGCAGACCTGGATTGACAGACCTTTCTCCAGAGCTGCCCCCTCCCTCTGAAACCCCCCTCTCCAAAACACTATTTGTGTAGTTTTTAAAGTATTTTTTGCATGAGAATTGTTGATCATAACATTTCCAGCAGATGCCTTAATGTAATGTTTGTGCACAATAAATGACATTGATCATAACATATTGCTATTTCCTTGCACTTCTACACCATGATATTGTCAGATAAGATGCTGATTACATTAAAGCAGTGAATGCTCTGCTTTAAGCAACATAAACACACAATGATCCAATGGATCGGAAGTAGAATGGGCACATTACATTCTGTAGAGAATGCCTCAGTAATTGAAGTCAGAAAATAACTTTCTTTATCTGAGGTTCCAGTCATTTATAGTCACAGCAGAGCACACAGGTCTGGTTGTCTAGGGACACCCATATCATATTGTTTAAGATGTGTAACATCAAGTTTGTGTATCAGTGCAAAATACATACCGTCATTAGTCAAGAGTTCACCCTCTTGTTTACACTAAATTTAGGTGACCCAGATGTTTCACAATGCAATCTGATAAGGTCTTATGAGAAACATTCTTAACATTAAAGAAATCAACACAGAGGATAGCAATAGATGTTTGACTCAAATCAGTAGCTGGTAATCAGCAGCCTGACTTTTTCAAACACATTAATACCACAATGAATGAGGCAGGGATTATCTATCAGAAATCAACTATATCGTCACATTAGGTTTCTCTTGAGCTCATTGGAATTACCTTCACATTCCACTCACTGTCACCTGAACCATACTGTTGTTTCTGTATCTACAGTGACTTTTAGGAAAACATGTATAAAGCAATGTATAAACAATAATACATCTTATTTATATAGAGCTTTTCAAGAAGTGCAAGTACTTAACTGAGGGACAGCTTATACAAACAATATATATGTCTTAAATCCATGTGATGGGACAGCCTCTCACTTGGATGTAAACCAATTTTAAAACACATTTACTTATACTGGAGATCTTTTAAATTAATGTCCCAGAAATGATTTCTGATGGAAAACCCCTGCCTCATTCATTGTAGTATTAATGTGTTTGAATAAGTCAGGCCGCTGATTATCAGCTACGGATTGAAGTCAAACATCTACTGCTATCCTCTGTGTTGATTTCTTTAATGTTAAGAATGTTTCTCATAAGACCTTATCAGATGCATTGTGAAACATCTGGGTCACCTAAATTTAGTGTAAACAAGAGAGTGAACTCTTGACTAATGACGGTATGTATTTTGCACTGATACACAAACTTTATGTTACACATCTTAAACAATATGATATGGGTGTCCCTAGACAACCAGACCTGTGTGCTCTGCTGTGACTATAAATGACTGGAACCTCAGATAAAGAAAGTTATTTTCTGACTTCAATTACTGAGGCATTCTCTACAGAATGTAATGTGCCCATTCTACTTCCGATCCATTGGATCATTGTGTGTTTATGTTGCTTAAAGCAGAGCATTCACTGCTTTAATGTAATCAGCATCTTATCTGACAATATCATGGTGTAGAAGTGCAAGGAAATAGCAATATGTTATGATCAATGTCATTTATTGTGCACAAACATTACATTAAGGCATCTGCTGGAAATGTTATGATCAACAATTCTCATGCAAAAAATACTTTAAAAACTACACAAATAGTGTTTTGGAGAGGGGGGTTTCAGAGGGAGGGGGCAGCTCTGGAGAAAGGTCTGTCAATCCAGGTCTGCTGCTTGGTGTGATGGAGACATGAGGTTAGCATCAGGAGCGGAGGTTGCAGGAGGGACCGTGGAGCTGAGGCACACCGGTACTGCTTCTCTTGAGAAGAACTGAAGGACACACAAACAAACCATAGTGTTTCATTATGAAGATGGTTCCCTCTGATTTTTTGGTTTTAAACATAAACGTCACACAGGCCGCTAAAAACTAAAAATGCTGAAGCTAACAGCTACCCAACAGCAAGCTAATGCCTTCCTAAGGCTGCCAGGGAGTAGCAAGAGTAGCCTTGTAGCAAGAGAGTGTAGCTAATCACAGCCCTCACAGTTCTTCATCAGTGGAGAAGTACCTCGCCATGTTTCATCTTCAGAGGAGTCATCCAAAGACTGTGCTGCTGTTCCGGAATATGTCAGGCCCGCTGCAGCCTGCTGGGCTTGAACTCTGAGCACGCAGAGTAGGCCCTCGCGTCCCGTCTCAGTAAATGCATCAGTCCTTCCTGAGAATATATGATAAAAAACAAAACGTCTCAATAGTGCGTTTGTACGTGTGTATGTATACATACGTACACACGTACAGGGCTTTCTTTTCTACAGAAATATTTTTCCTGAGTTGATGTCTCTGCTTATGCCATCTAGAATGTGAAACAAAATATATTTTGGCATAACTGTATGTTTTCGGATTGTCTAACTGTGTATTTGTGTTAAAGTCAAAAGGTCAAGGCCACACTGACCTCATCTTATGGTTTCAGTTGTCAAGAGACACAGTGTCATTTATATGAGAGAAAATATGTAGAAATATGTAGACGGACACTGCACTGGTTAGCGGAGTCATACAACGCAGTGCGGTAATTCTAGTGTAGTTTTTTTTTAATAAATGGGTTATCTTTTTTACAATCTACAAAAAGTTATCTATACATTTGGTCACAGAATGTTACACAAATAAATTGGCATTAAAGTTGGCATCTTGCTGTCTCACCAGTCTGACGATGCAGCTGAAGCGTCCATCAAGGGCTTGCTGCAGGTAATTTGGATTGTTTGTTTCTTGTGAAGAGGAGAATAACATGAATTCATACCAATATCAGTTTACAATCAAACCTTTTTGTGTTAACCTTGTGTAAACAGAGTCAAAGGACATTGTACAACAATGACACACATTTTTCCACAGTACCTGTCGTTCACTACTGAACTTCTGACACCCATTACTGGACTGTGTCTTCCTGTAGAGTGGTGACGTTCTCAACGTTCTTTTCACAGTCTGTCAAAACAAAATTAGAGTTACAAATGTTAATGCCCCACAACCCATTGCAGATACGGTTGTATTTGCACACCACATCGGATCAAAACAAAACTGCAGTCTGGGAAACAAGCAGTTTTGGTAGATATAAGGGAAATGCTAATATTCCTGCATGAAACATATTCAGTCCCTTAAGCAAAAATAACAATGATGGCAGGCCGCAACCTCGATGCCTTCGTCTGCTTTGCTTACAGACTAGTTTGCGGAGTCTCGTGCTGCCGCCCACTGACCGATACATCATCGCTCTTTTCTGAAACTAATGAAGGCAAATTCACACATGTAGACAGAAATAAACAGTATAAATTAAAAGGTGTAAATATTGCTAACATTATGTTTGATGGGGGTCATCATTATACATAACAGAGGAAAACTTTGCACATGTATTCCTTAAATTGACTTGCCTTCCTGTGGAAAAAGTTGTTTTCCCAGTTAAACAATCACAGCAGGGAAGCATGATTGATCAAAATTCTTTCAGTGTGATATAAACTTGTATTTCAGCAAGCGTACTTTGGGGATGTAATAAAATGTATATTTAACACATTATATAAAATGGTGTTTCTGGTATGTAACTTAAAAGTACCTCTTTAATGGTAGGATCATTTCTCTCCCTCATCTTCCTCGTGGTACGTGGATGATGGTAGTGGGCTCAACCCGGCTTCTCTTTCTCTCCAGGCTGCCCTTCCTGCTCTTCATCAAGCAAAACAAACCGTTCGGTCCAAGTTATTGACGTTAATGAAACTCCTGTAGCTTCACTTTGATCCTCCTTGATTAAAAAACAGAACATAGCAATTGTTTTATAAAATGAATCGCAACTCCATAACATGGAAACATTATTGTCATAGTGCATACTATACATTAAACCAAATTGACCTGATATTGTGGAGTAATAGTAGAGAAATACACTCCTTATTAATCTAAAGCATTCATAAATCAAATTCATGTTTATATTTATATTGTAGCGTCCCTCAATGATGAGCTAAGCGTCTTGAACTGGTTTCAACAACAATGTATTCACCTCCCAGTTAGCACAGGCTACCGTGGGCTGTAGCATGTGGCTAACAATGGCGTATTAGCTGATGAACAGCGTCCATAGTGTGGATTGACGGACTCTATCCGCACTCGGACTGTAAACCTAGATCGTAACGATCTTTAAAAACAATAAACTACTTACCTGACAGAAGGAAGATGACATCGTGGTCTTCCAAGCGCGCCGTGTTTATGACGCAGCCCCGAGTTAAAAGGACTGGTTGTTTACAAATAGGGTTTTTACGACAGCCACACGTCATGTCCGCTCGCGCACTCGGGCCGCTCGGCTCGCGCCGCTCGGGCCGCTCGGCTCGCGCCGCTCGGGCCGCTCGGCTCGCGCCGCTCGGGCCGCTCGGCTCGCGCACTCGGGCCGCTCGGCTCGCGCACTCGGGCCGGCCTCGGTATGAACAGACTCGCAGGTTCCTTCTCATTAGAGATGTTATCTAGCCTCAAATATTACTATTATATAACAAGAATAACATTCACGATCACTGAAGGACACCACGCAGGGACTGTGATTTAAACACCACGCTGCGCCGTGGTGGCATGGCAACCGTCATAGCAACGATAAACACATGCGTGATAACTATTAAAATATTTATCATAAGCACGAACTGGCTGAAGACTGTGGAAGCAAAGAGCACATTTCTCGCTTGAAATGGTGTCAGAATGTATTTTTATGCCCAAACTAAGTTACAAAATTATATTTTTATCTCAAAAACAAACAATCTCCGCCATGTTTTCCTCTCCGCAGACGGGAGCTTGAGAGTAACGTGACGTGAGAACACGCCAATGCAAAACAATGGGAGGACTAAATGTTACCATCTCACAATCTGAGAGGCCAGATTGTGAGATGGTAACGTCGTTCCAAGTGGACCAACGTTGCCATTGAACGTTTTCTGATGAGACTGGGTTGGGCTCCACACCCGTCCTATCTAGCTTCAAATCTGTGCAGCAGTTCCAATCTCCACCCAACACAATACATTCATTTTGATCAATGCCGCTAAGTGTTTCATTTAAAACTTTAAAAACTCTTTCCTGCTCAGAGCCTTGGTTTGGTGCATAGATATGAGATATGAAGATATAATAAAACTGAATTTAAAATCTTGTATTTCAACTTTTACAACCAGGATTCCACCTTGAATTATCTCTGTGTGAGAGATTATATTTACACTAACTTTTCTAGAAAAGAGGATGGTAACTCCTGTTCTTATATTGGTCCCATGGCTGAGGACATGTTGTCCACCCCACCATCAGCCCCAGTCGATCTCATTGAGAGTGTCCTCATGTGTTTCCTGTAGAAACACTACATCCAGTCTCTTATGCTTTATTGTTTCTGATAGGACAGCTCTTTTCTTAGCTTCTCTGCCCCCGTTTATGTTTAATGATGCTATTCTTAAATCCTGCTAAGAAAAGAGAAGAGAGTCAACAACAAACAACAGCAGTGAAACACCCCGTGATTTAAGAACATATTTATTTTGTACTGTTGTTTCCGTTATCCTCAATCAATCAATCAATCAAATTTTATTTGTATAGCCCTTATTCACAAATTACAATTCATCTCATAGGGCTTTAACAGGGTGTGGCATCCTCTGTCCTTAACCCTCAGCAAGAGTAAGGAAAAACTACTAAAAATCCTTTTAACAGGGTAAAAATATGTAGAAACCTCAGAGAGCCACATGTGAGGGATCCCTCTCCCAGGACGGACAGAAGTGCAATAGATGCCACGTGCAGGAGAACATCATCAATAATCAAAGTCTCTAGCAGCATTTGATGAGGGTAGACATCCCGAAGGACAACCCCAACATGACATGCCAAGCAGTCCCGCTGCAATCACAGTCCATGCTCAGCAACCATCCAGACCACGATCCACCATCCAGACCAGACGCCACTCCAGTCCTCAGTCACCGTCCACCGCCGCCAACCACGAGCCGCCGCCGCGGTCCTGGTCCACCGCCCGTGCCCGATGCCAACGCGACACAGGGTCCGCCACCGGCACCACGATCAGCCCACATGACTCAGAATCCGCCACAATGGATCCACCACCGCGACCCCCGGTGCACGATCCACAAACCGCAATCCATGGTGCGGCCACAGAGGCCCTGGATCTGCGGGTGATAAAGCAAAGGGATTCCGGGGAAGGGGGATAGGGATGGAGAAGAGGAAGGAGAAGCTGGAAAGAGAAGCTCCGTGTGTCATGTGTCATAAAATAGAACAAGTAACGTTCTGGCGCACTAATTAGCTCTAACTATAAGCTTTATCAAAAAGGAAGGTTTTGAGCCTACTCTTAAACGAACAGATGGTGACTGCCTCCCGAACTGAAAGTGGTAGATTATTCCACAGCCGAGGGGCTTGATGGCTAAAAGCTCTGGCTCCTACTCTTTTTTTAGAGAATTTAGGGACGACAAGTAGGCTTGAATTCTGGGAGCGGAGTGCTCTAGCGGGTTTATAAGGTACTAACAGCTCTTTAAGGTAAAAAGGCGCCATATTATTAAGGGCCTTGAAGGTGAGGAGGAGAATTTTAAATTCTATTCTAGATTTAACTGGAAGCCGGTGTAGCGATGCTAATACTGGAGAAATGTGCTCTCTTCTCTTTGTTCTCGTCAGGACACGTGCTGCGGCATTTTGGACAAGCTGTAGAGTCTTTAACGACTTACTGCTGGAGCCTGATAATAATGAATTACAATAGTCCAGTCTCGATGTAACAAAGGCGTGGACTAGTTTTTCTGCATCTTTTTGGGAAAGGACATGTCTAATTTTGGAAATATTACGTAAGTGGAAAAAAGCGGTCCTAGAAATTTGTTTTAAGTGAGAATTAAAGGAAAGGTACGAGCTGCTCTACACTCAGGTGTTTGGGGTGGAGGAGGTGGAGCTCTGTCAGGCTATGGAGGCCTCCCGGGTCGGAGGTCGCTGCTACAGGAACAGCTCATCAATGTGTAGTGATGTTGATATCGGCTACGACACACCTGAGGACCGAGGACAAAGGTACACACACACACAAACACACACAAACACACACACACACACACTATACAGAACACAAGCTGCACCTGTGTAATAACAGTCACAGTCAGGTGCGTTTGTTTCGTCTGCAGGGAGGAAGTGGAGTCGGTTGGAGCTACTGAGGAGAGACACAGAAGTGGGACAGATGACACAAAGGTCAGGGGGTCAAAACGTCTGAGTCAGTTGATGTGTGTTGTGTGTGTGTGTGTGTCAGCTGTGTTTGGTTGTTGTGGTGATTTTGTTTTTCAGTCTCCTGCAGATGCTCCTCCGTCCAGACTCTCTCTTCCTTATAAGGTCATGAAGTCTCTGGACGGAGACGTGTACAGAAACCTGGAGTTTGACGTGTGGCAGGACACCTGCAAAGGTAACACACACACACACACACACACACACACACACACAGACACACAAGTGACATACACACACAATAATTCCTGTGACACGATGTGGTGAAAGCCAATCAGTGTTGAGATGGAACTTACCCAGCGGAGGTTGTGGCTCCGCCCTGAGGGAGCGGCTGGTCAGGTGGCTGCTCCTCCTCCGTGAAGCTGCAGGTGACCTTCAGACGCAGCTCTTGGAGGATACAGTGAAATCCTTCATGCTGTGTTTCACTCACACAAGATGACGTAGGTTTCCACAGCAGCTACAAAGCAGCAGCTGCAGCCACTTCAGTCGACCTCATCTCAGGAGAGTTGTGGTTCCAACACAAATAACACAAAGATCCTGTGGACTTAGTGTGAGGCAACAATCGCTTTGTGCCAAGTGTGAACAAATCGTCTTGTGGTGTTCTTAAGATAACTTGTTAACAGGGACATTAGTCTAAGGTCACTGACCTTTGACCTCTAACCACCTAAGTCGATTCAGTTTGAACCAACTTATCGAGTTCTCAAGAACTAAAGAAACAAAATGAAAACATGCCCCTTCAGGCCACTAGGTGTCACTGGTGCTGAGACATAAAAACAACACTCATACTGTGGACCTATGAGGAGGTGATCATGTGACTCACTCTTATGCTGATTGGTCGTCTACATCCTAATTGATTATCTCAGTAATCAGATTGCATCCGCCTGAATGATGCTGTAGTAATCAGATTACTGCGCTGTGTGACTGACAGAGATGCAGAAGACGGATTATATGGTGTTCGCTGGTAGGCAGTACTTCCTGGGAGACAAGTGTCAGGTGACAGCACACACACACACACTGTGATGAAATGAAGCTTCATGTGTCATTAGCATCAAGTCTGTGAAATCATGTTGTCACCAGATTGTGTGTGTGTGTGTGTTGTTTCAGGTGCGTCTGGAGCCAAAGGGGAAATACTATAACGCCTTCATCCAGGAAGTAGGAACCCACTCGTCAGCCGTCACCGTGTTCATCGAGGAGCTGGGAGAGAAGTAATGAAACATTTAATCTGACGACTCTTCCACATTAATCTGAACCAAGCATCAGGTGTGAAGCTGACTCCAGACCAGCAGACGTCAGATGGTTGTGATGTGTCTCTGTCTTAGACACCTGGTTCCTCTGACGGATCTGAAACCAGTGAATCCAGTTCCTGCCTGGAATGTTGCTGCTCCAACTAGAAAAGGAGATCTGGGTAAGCTTAGGTTATTCTATGACCTCTGACCTCTTGCAACCCCCCCCTGACCCTATGGCCTCGTGCAGACTTGGACTCTCGTGGTCAGCGTCATCATCGTCACCGTTACTTCAGGAAGTCTCGGGGCAGCAGTGGAATGAAGGGGGCCGAGCTCATGATAGCTCCCGCCCCTTTATACGGAGGCCCCGCCCCATCCAGCCTGCCCCCTCGCTTCCAGCCGGCAGGTCACCCCCGCCCACCCTCTCCTCCCTCAACTGGAACCATGACCTATGATCCCTACGCCCCCCCACACCACCACCACCACCACCCTACAGTCAGAGCTCCTCGCTACGGAGCGTCCAGGTGGGAACTGACACTTGTAGAACTTGTGTAGTTGATCACATTCACACCTGCTGAGACACAGGTTGACCTCAGGTGTGAAGACATGTGACGCATGTTGAAGGAGGCGTTACCGATGAATTACTCTTGATACTGATGACTTCCTGTGTGTCTCTGTGTCTCTGTGTGTGTCTGTGTGTGTCATGGATTGTGGTCAGAAGCTCCACCCGTTTCCTCAACCGTCACCTGATTGGCCCACAGCTGACCTATTACCACCCTGGAAGACGATATTACCACGACTATGAGAACTACGCCTTCAGGTCCCGGTAAATGATGTCATCATCTTGCCACAGTCCCACCAACCATGTGTGTGGTTGGTGTTCACCACGATGACCTGTCTCTGAAATATGATCTACTTTGAATCCAAAGGGACGGTGCACATTATTTAATATGAGCACAATGTTCCAGAGCCTCTTAGACTCATTTTCATCTGCAGTCTCAGACAGGTTGATAAAAAGAGACAAAGAAACTAGACTATTCCAGATGATGACATGTGTAATCATCACATAAATATAATACAACACCTCCATGTAGACTCTCCACTCTCCTTCAAGAGATGGATAAGGGAAGTTTAGATCAACGTCTGGTTGGTTCAGTTGATCTCTAACTCACCCAGAACATCTCCACCTCTCCAGACTCATCCTGTCACCACATCACTCAGCTTCCTGTCAGTAGATCCAGTACTGACCTCAGATGTGTCTGTGGCTTCCTCAGCTGTTGATTGTGACTTTTGTTTCAGATCAGAACTACCAGACGTCCGGTGGTTACACAACTGCTGAGGCCTCCAACAATCAGGTAACAGCTTTAACAACCAATCACTTCACAGAATCTGTAGAGACACAAGAGACGCAGTCTGTCAGAGGACATGCTTCTGACGTGAGGGACAGACGGAGGACACGGAGCAGGACATGCTAACAACATGATAACATGTCATAATGATCATGTGATCAGTGATGTCACTAAGCTTCAGAAAGCTTTTACCTTTTCTCTTGTTGTGAAAGGATGGACAGGAAGGAGGATGTGCTGACTCTCCCCCAAGACCAGACATGAATTACAACTACACACAGCAGGTATACAAACACACACACACACAGCAGGTACAAATGTTCTCTCTGTTTGTATTTATACACGTGGTAGGACCTTCAGCGGGTTGAGGGGACAGAAAGATGGTAAAACCATAATAATTGTGACGTCAGCTACACTCACTGGGTTTGTGTGTTACAGGTAGTGAAGCCTTTAGCTGTCGTTGGCTCTTCACCCTCCTCTTCCTCATCCTCACCCTCTTCTCCATCATCGCATGTTCCTGCAGCTGCTCACCTGCCGCCAAGTGCACACACACAGACACGCTCAGGTGTCCACACACACTCGCATGCAACAGGTACACCCACACACACACAGCAGGTACACCCACACAGCAGGTACACCCACAAACACACAGGCATTTGACAGAGACCCTCTGTGTGGATCTGTTTTGTTTAGATTCTGGAGACAATGTAAACACAAACAAACCTGTTTCCTCAGATAATTGACATCAGAACGTGTTTAAAATGATCTTTTCCTGTTCAGCCTCCATGTCAATCCCAGCTTCTTCTCCGTGGTTGGTTAATGAGCTAGGTGAGCCTCTCTGCACCGTGGTGGCTCCGCCCCCTTACTCCTACGACCCTAATGGCAGCGATTTACCCCGAGGTCAGAGGTCAACCAGCCTAACTGTTACACACCCACAATGATCTGCCGCTGTCACTCATGTTATTGTGTGTGTGTGTGTGTGTGTGTGTGTGTTTGTAGACTGTAGAATTCTTCAGTATTACTTCAACTTGGGCGTCCAGGTGAGTTCCTGTGACACTCTCTCTTTAAATATTTAAAATATAAATATATTATAACATTAATTTATAATTAACCCCCCCCCCCCCAGTGGTACTGGCAGCAGCAGACGACGTTCTCCTCCCCCTCCCCTGAGAACCACTACACCTACCAACCCTACCCCCCCTACCTGAGCCAGGAGCCGCTGCACGGTAAGACTCGTCTCTGATTGGTGCAGGTCTCACAGGTGACCTCATCACCTGACCTCAGGACAGACGTGATTATCAGAACAATAACATCAATCAGAAATGTGACCTGAACTGGGAACAGGAAGTACAGCTGGTGTAGTAGTTCCCAGGAAATGGAAGCTCCACTTCCTGTTAAGTATCAGACTTCCTCTTCTTCTACCCCCAGCTGCCTCCCATCAGCCCCCCTCCTCCTACCCAGAATCCTCCAGGGCAGGAGATGGACAGACGGACGGACACGGCGGTGGTCAGTGATGACAGATCAGCTGATACAACATGATTGAATTTTGCATTGTTTGATTTGTCCCCCCCCTCCCCACAGGCTCCTCCCCATCGATGGAAGGCTCCACCTCCTCCGTCGGCCCTGCTCCTCCAGGCTCCGCCCCCTCCGCTGCTCATCTGTACCAGGAGCAAACGCCTCTCCCCCCTCCCCCTATGCTACACCTGCCATATGAAGCCCCGCCCATCACCACCTACCTGCCCTCTGCTCCTCAGCCAACCCACCTCCCCCATCACTCCTCCTACCACTGCCTCCCACCATCAGTCCAGTGGGGAACGCTCCAGACTGGAGGCCACAACTCACGGGTTTATTGCCCCGCCCCTAACCCAGCCCACGTGGTTGCTTACATTACAGCCCCATCCCCCCACCACACAGCGACACACTACATCCCCCCCACCGTGTGAGTGAGATGCACATCCTGCTGAAACATACCTCAAGAGTTAGCATGAAGCTAACGAGTTCCCGTTGGCAGGGAAAGTTAAAGAGGATATGATGTATGAAAAATAATTAGGACAAATCTTTATTCTTTCCGTAAATTTTTTGTAAAAAACCCTCGATACTTCCAGTATTGAGGTATTTCTGTTCTCACTTTAGCGTGTTAGCTTCACATTGAAAGTTGTGAAAGAGTTCTGCACATGTTAGTTTGTTGCCAAAAAACTTTATTTACAAATCTCCGACACAAATAACTTCCTGCTCCGAACTTTGAAGTCGAGAGCGACAGTTGTTGGTACGATTACCTGAGAAGAACTGAGTTTAATTAGTTTGTCGGTCAGTTAATTGAGTTTCAGTCGGCCAATCGGTGAGAGGGGGCGGGGCATGGTCAGTCCCTGTTTATTGATGAGGGATGTATTTATGTTGATGTTTTGTTCAAACTGCCGATGGTGATAAGTTGTTTCTGGGAGAATAAAGTTAGTTTCACAAGCAGACGACCGTTTGTTTCATCAGTGACAAAGATCACATGATCACAGGTGTCACATGATCAGGACCTCCTGAACCATTCATCTGTTTGTGTAAATAAAGACGACTCGTTTCCACTTCCTGTAGAATATCTCAGATACGAACGCTGCCATCTTGTGGTGATGGAGTCTTTACAGTTTTTTCCTATCGTTTTCGGTCATGTACCCATACTATGGTCACTTTTCCCTATCACTTAACACAGTGGGCTTTAGAGACACACACCTCTGCATATCTGTTAACCTTTGGTGCAAAATGCACTACAACAACCACACCACAAACAATGCTGCCATAACTTAACACATGTTTCCTCTCAGAACACTATGACCTAAAAAACACTAACATCTTGAAGCATTGCCAATTGCATATATAAAATGTTGCTGTGTCCTCCAGTTTGGCATAGATTTCCTGTAGTGTTGCATTGAAAAAAAGAGAAAAAACACAGACAAACACTTCTTTGGACTACAGTAATAAAGTTTGTAATATTACAGTATGACAATCCAAGCCAAGTATCTGCTGACAGTGTTCATATGTCGGTTTACCTCCCACAAAAGATGTCACAATTGAGTGTGGTAAATGTACTGTAATTGTAAATACAGTAAATACTGTAAGTGTTTTATGAGAAACTGAGAATAACAATTTTCAGTTTTTGTAATGCAAATTACATACAGTAAGTACGTAATATATGATCCAGAAACAACCTTTACCTCCACCTCCACCTTCACCTTCACCTCCACCTCTTCCTCTTCCTCTGCCTCTTCCTCTGCCTCTTGCTCTTGCTCTTGCTCTTGCTGCATCCATTTTCCTATACCAACTACGTAAAGAAGTCCAAAGCAAATGCCAAAGAAGGCCCTTTTTCAACGAGGCACAAATTACATGTAAAACACCTGAGTAGGTCTTTAGCTGAAATGACCACCAGGTGTTTTGCATTGCAAAACTTATCCTCTGTGTTTTGTACAGATCATTGTATGTAGTGTTGCTTTTACGTAAAAAAAGTAATTCCATGCCAATTCACCAAGAACTATGGTGCACAGGGGGAAAAAAATCTAAATTACTGTAAAATAAAATAAATAAACTATAAACTAAATATTGTTTCTTACATGTAACTTCATTTGTCTGTCCAAATGCAGCATCTTTCCATCTACAGTGATCTAAATTACTGATAAGTTAGGTTTTGAACAGAAAGTTCACTGTTTTGAACAGAGTATCTAAACATTGGTAAAATATGCTGTAGTTCCACAGCGTTTTGCCGGTAGTGAACATTGACTGGGGCAGGTATCCATGAAATTTGGAAGAAGGCGTCATTGCCAGCATTTGTATCTTAGCATAGGGGCAAGTAACCACAGTTTGGTTCACATGGTTGTTGGGCCAGAGCCCAGCGGGGGGCCGCCAGACACTGGAGCCGAGAGGAACAAAGGGTTGTTAAACTTTGGGCGGGAAAACATCCTCCTGCAGGCTCAAGAATCTCCCCCTGGTGGTGGAAAAATGTCCTGGGGTTTTCCCAGAAGCCCCTGCTCAGTTCCAAGCCCCGCCCACTCAGATCCATTTCTGACACTCAATTGGCTTAAAGCCAGCATCATCCTATGACCAACTCCTCAAGGAGGAGGACCTCTCAGGTAGAACAAAACCACTGAGACATCAATAATCGCAGCCATTTTACCCTGCTCTGAAGACAACACCTTCGGGGCCTCCCAGCTGATTTAGTTGCAAAAGGGGGCAACCAGAGTTATTTTATTTCATTTCTTTTATTTCTTTATTCAGTCGACGTTTTTATTTTCAAAAGGACTTTTGTTATTTTAACTTGAAGAGGCCGCGCACAGGAACTCGCTCGCCGGTCGAGCATCACAGACTTTCTTTCCAAATCCACAGCGGCGTTACCGCTGTTCATCCCCTGCAGAAGAGACGAAGCTGAATTCCATTCCAAGAGCAAGAGAAGTTCGCTCGATTCGGCCCAGCGCTGATCTCCGTTGCAACCACGAGACCCACCGGAGCACCGCTTAAGAGGCCAGGACACTGATTTTGTTTTCCAGGAATCCGCCCGTTCGCACGCATCCTGGGGTTTAACGAGACATTCACTGGACTCCCGGAAATCCGCGCCCCACGCGCAAGCAACACCGCGGAGGTCACAGTAAGAGGCTTTATTGTCTGGGCAGATGTTAATCTAATACGTAGCGTATTGTTTTAATACTTGAATGTATTTGTTTTGTATGAGACCGCCGAGTCTCTAATGTTTAGCGGCGACTCGCCACTTCCGGTTTCCGGTTACGGCCTTGTGCCACAGTTTTTAAGCGCCGTGAGCAGCGTCTCCAGCTCATTGTGACCGTTTGAACAACTTTAAAGAGACTTTACCGTTCAAACCTCAGCACACAACGCCACTTGGGTGCTGAGTGTTAAAGTAAATGTAACTTGTCTCTGACGGTGCTTTTAAGAGCTTTGCTCTCTCCTTGTATGCTCTCTCTCTCTCTCTCTCTCCTTCTAAACCGACCTATACACACATCCGACCTGTATTTAGAATACAGTTCATGTAACATAGTTAAATCTATATTCAGAGAGGCTGGACACATCTGGAAGCCATGCGGCCGAACGCCAAAGCAGAGACAAAGAATTCTCTTTGTCTGAAAATCCCTTTGTGTAATTCATGTGACGACCACCAGTGTGAGCTCCAGCCACATGGTGTCATTAACATAGACTCCATTTTGAATAACGCAAGTTAAACCACCATTTTGAATCTATTATTGCCACGCCTCCTCTCTCCCTCTCCTCCCATTCTGGCTCTAAATTCATAACGGCTCCGCCATCTTGTTTTGTAGTCAATCCGCCATTTTGAGAGTTTTTAGGCCTTGATTCCACGAATCATGATCGGCCGCCATCTTAGATGTGACGTCACCACATGACTGCGTCATCGCCACGCCCCCTTCTTTTTCTCTCTTTCTCTCTCTCGCTCTCTCACACACACACACACACACACACACACACACACACACCCACACAGACACAGAGACACATTGATAGACACAGACAGATACACACACACAGATACACATAGAGGAATACATGTGTTTTTCTAAATTGTGATAAGCGGCTGCTGTTGTTATCTTTGAAATATGGGAGTTTGTTAAAATGATGAATCATTAAATAACACTAACTTTATTTCACATGCATACATATAGACACACACACACAGAGAGACACTTTGACACAGACACACACACACACCGAGACAGACATACATAGGTAGACCGCCGGTTTTACATGTATTTTCTGAATTGTGATAAGTGCTGCTGCTGTGTTTATCTTTGAAATATCGGAGCTTGTTAAAATGATGAATCATTGAATAACATTATAACTTTATTTCCCCTTTTTAATAAATGCTTTTGTAATTAAAGTATCTGTAGTCTGTGATTATTTGTGCATATGTATGTGATTGCAGCTGGATTATGATTGCCTGTGCTCGAACTTAGTAGCCTTCACTGTTAATTAAATAATTATTAATATTAAATATTGAGATTATTGATTTGACATTTATCATTATGAGACTGATATTTATAGATTGTATCGTTGGTCCCTGTAACCAGGGTGGTGCCCCGCGACAATAAGCAATGATTACAGATTTGTATTATTCTTAATTGATAATTTTATTGTTTTCATTAATTATTTGAACTATTATTAATGGATAACCGTATCATTTCTAATTGAATGTGTTACCTTTCTTAATTAATAGCTTTATCATTTTTGATTATTTTTAAGAAATAATTGTTATTTTAATAATCATATTTCATGATTATTAATAATTAGCCAACGTCAATTCTACTCCTACTATTGCACAACATGGTCTACTGGTATGCTCACTGTGTGAAGTGTTGAGGGAATGTGAACATGGTTTAGGTAAATTGCCTAAAACGATAGGAAAAAACTGTAACAGTCAGTACACTGTGCAGTAGTAATTCTCATCTGACGTCTCGGCCTGTTTTTATATCATTTAATAACTGATTCAAACCAAACTGATCAGAAACACTTGAACAAACATCAGAGAGAGAAGAACGATGTGAAACGACAGAAACTTCTTTACAAACATTTACTTAACGTGTACTTTGACTTTCTGGAGCCTGAACTAGAATCAAAGTTACGAGCTGACTACAGGACTAACTTCATGAAGAACCAGTTCCACGGGAGGTTCAACCAGTACGTTAACTCCATTCATGTAAAACTAACTCTGTATAAGCTCCGCCCCCTAGACACATTCTGACATCATTCATCATCTTTGGATCTGAACCTTTGTTTTATTGAAGAAACCATTTTGTTTCTCATTGTTTTATTCCCTCAGTGAAGATTTTCATCGTTAACAATACAAGATGTTGACTGTTACATTAGCATGATATATTAGTGTACTTCACTTTATTGAGTCTGGACGACAGGAGGAGGAGCTGAAGCCTGAAGTGTCCAGTTTGACCTGCAGGTGGCGCAACATGAAAATCAGGATTCTTTCTCTGAGGAAAACGAATGTTCAGGTGTGAACCAATCAGATCAGATCTGATCACACCAGACCACATGAGTCCACATCCTCTAACAGAGTCCTTTCAAATCCCTCCTGGTCCACATGTGAAGGACGTCCTCTCAGCTGACGTCCTAAGATTCACAATATCAAAACTGATCACAAGATAGAGATCAATACTTTCATTCACATGCTCCCACACACGCACACGTCTGTAAACCCAGACTGGTCTTTAACACAGGACACGCGTGTTAATCTGCATGTAGGTCAGGAAGTGAGATCTGATCCCAGGAGACACCGGCCCTGTGTGCATCACGTGTCCTCATGGCAGAAGCTCCGTGGGGATCTCCACAGTCCAGGGGTCGCGACCTCCTCGGGAGCTCAGGGGCTCTTTCAGCCAGCGAGGGTTGGACAGGTGAGTCACGTGTTTCTCCTGCAGACCAACCAGAAGGGCCGACCTCTCCAGGTGCTGAAGCTCCTCCTCCAGCATGGAGGCGGGACACACCGAGGTCACGCCCACATCCACCAATCCTGAAAGAGATGTATTTCCACAGGTGATGCCTTCAGGAACCCCACAGAAAACACAGGTCAGTTCCCACCTGCCACCACGCCTCGGCCGAACCGCTCCCCGGACTCCAGGAGCCCGTGGATCTGAGCCTCGGTCATCCCCAGTGGGCCGCGAAGCACCGCCCGCCACTCGTCCCCCTCCCAGTCCCGCCGGGCGATGTGGACCGCCAGGGTCTGGTTCTCCAGCGGGGCCAGCAGGGGCCTCCAGCGGCTCTCCAGCGTCTTCACCCCGTCCAGAATCAGACCGGCGTACGGCTGCCGGAACGACAGACACCACACCTGCACCGACATGTCTGCAAAACAAGCGCACCCCACACCTTCTGACGTGTGAGGGAAACAAACACCCCCCCTCAGATGTGGAATGAAGTTTGTCACCAACCGGTTTCCGTACAGATCAAAGTCTCGGCGGTGAAATCCTTTGATCTAACTTTAATTCAGTTTCTCAGTTTGATGACGTTGATTCTCGCTCGTTGGTTTTTACAGAGAATCTACTTCCTGTTTACGTTTTTCTTCTGTGTAAAACAATGTGCAGCTCCTGAGCAGCTCGGTGGTTATACTGCCCCCTACACAATCACCAAGCTACTGCAGCAGGTTAGATACTCCAGTATTTTCATTTTTACCCTGATGAAAAAATAAAGTTACACAAAAACCTTAAAATAAAAAACTAATTGCTCGTGATTTTTCAATCTATTGTAATGTCATTAAAATTAATAAAAGCATGAATCATAAATAAACAAGGTAACGCAAAAATACGAGAAGAAGAGGGAGAGATTGGGTAGGAAGAAAAAAAGGCAGGATAACAAAGAGAGAACTGGAACGAGTGGCGACTGTGAGAGAGAGAACAAGAAGAAGGGAGCGGGTGAGAGGAGAAGAGCAGAGTGGGGGGGGCCCATAGTAATGAACAGGTGGTGGGGGGGAGAAGGTTAATTCTGTTTCTGTGGGTGTCTCTGGAACAGGCGCGGCGCGTCCCATTGGGCAAGTCGGGCAGTTGCCCAGGGCCTCGGCCACCAGGGGGCCTCGTCGTATTTATGATTTTTTTCTTTATTTTTCAAATAAATCACTCCTCATGTCCTCCTTCATTCAATATGAACCCAATAGCAAGACAGGCTTCATCGTACTTTCTTTTCAACTTGGTTTTTGAACACTGTGTCTTGTTTGTCACTGACCGGCTGCTTAACAGGAACGAGCTCTGATCTCACTCTGTGTCTCTGAGCGAATGTGAGAGGGCGGGGCCCCGGGGCCTGTGTGTGTGTGATGTCTGGGGACACACACGCACACACTCGCCCGCACAACACTGTACAGCAGACCTGGGCATTGTACGGCCCCCGGGCCGCATCCGGCCCTTTGGCTGTCTGTGACCGCGTGAGGTCAACGGAATATTAGGAATCACATGTAAATAAGTGAAATTCATGCAGAGAATACAACAACATTTCTTTTATTTTGAAGGTGCCTTTTTTTAACATTTACCTGACGTACATCCTGAATGCCGCGAGCGGATGACGTGTTGGCGAACGGAGTTAAGAAGAGATGTGAGTTACTAAAGTCCGCAAAAGTGTCAGCCCACGTTAAGAGAAGAAAGATAGAGTTTTTAACGAGACATGGACTGCTAAGTATTTATTTACTGAAGTCAATGGGAAAGCCGTGTTCTTAGTTTGTGGAGAAAAGATCGCTGTTTTTAAGGATTACAATTTGAACCGCCACTACGAGACAAAGCACGGAGAGACTTTTACTGACGGACCGTAACGAGAAGGATCGAGGACATCGGTCATGAAAAACCTGGAAAAGTCATGGAATTGTTAAATGTTTATTTTCCAGTCCTGGAAAAGTGCTTGAAAAAAATCCCAAAAGTTTTGGAGAAGTCATGGAGATTTGTTATATTCATATTTTCATGTCGTTCATTTACGCTGAGTTTTAATTAATTCAAATGCTTTTAAAAGAAATACGCTCAAAATATAAGTAGGCATACTATCTCATACTAATTGAAATGTTCGGTGGGGAAGCAGGTGAGATAATGCACTACGCCAGGGAAGTGTAGATTTAACCATGCTTGGCTACAAATGGAAAAGTACATGCCATGTGTTACAACAGACGTCAATCAAACTATTGTCTCACTCATTTGTGTAATTCAAGGTTTACTGTATGTTTTGAAATTCTCATTGTTAGCTTAAATACTAAATTTAGTCTCTTTTGCATGTATATACTGAGATCTCACAAAATGTTTGGTCATGGAAAGTTGGTTTAAAGATATGGAAAGTCATGGAAAAGTCATGGAAATCCATGGGTTAAAAATGTGTATGAACCCTGTGTATTATACATCAGGAGGTGTTGTGTAAGTCAGTGCTAAAAATGAATCATGTTACTGATGTTGTAACTAAATTAGTTAACTTTATCAGGGCAGGAGCTGAATCACAGACAGTTTGTTGCACTGTTGGAGGAGCATGAGACTGAACATGGGGACATAGGCTCCCACACAGCTGTCAGATGGCTCAGTCTGGAAAAAGTGCTTAAAACAGTATGGGACCTGAGAGCAGAGATTCAAGAGTTTTGTGAAAAGAAAGGCAAGGACAGCCCAGAGCTCTCAGATGCAGACTGGATGGAAGATGAGGTAAATAGAGAGTTTAATTCTGCGTGGACAGATTAATTTGCTTTCACTGCCAACGATGCAACGATGCAGGTGTATGACAATTCACCATACATTGTCATACACCTGTATGCTTGATATGTGGCGAGGAATTAGCAAACAATATGAAATGTCATGTTGAAAGACATTTCCAGAGCGAGCACACAGCATCTGCTGAAAAGTACCAAGCTGGAGATGAGCAAAAAAAGCAGAGTTCTGTGTTTCATTTAATTCAAAGTAGGCCTACACATGTATTATGTTCTCCTCTTCATAAGAGTTTGGTGTTTTCCTTTTTTGTAACAGGTTAAAATAGCAGTTAAACAGTTTTTTTATTGTCGTTCTATAATTTAATAAATGCAAAAACTATAGTTTTTATATATATTGTATAACTATATATATAACTTTATAACCTGTGTTATCAAATATTTGTTTGGCTCCAGGCAGATTTAATTTGGGGGAAGAGGGGGCAAAATGTCTCTTTCGATACTAAAGGTTGACTACCCCTGGGTTAGTATGACACAAACACTAACTCACTCACTCACATGTCTCCCTTTCTCACACACTTATTTAATCACTTTCTCTCTCTTTCTCTCTCTCTCTCTCACACACATACACACACACATAGTCAAAATAGATTTTTTTTTTTGGGGGGGGGGGCCCTCAAAATTGTTCTTTGTCCAGGGCCTCCAATTAGCCAGAACCGCCCCTGCTCTGGAACCCACCCCGTGCTGCGTGGACAGATGTGTGGACGGACCGCTAGTGATCACTGACTGTTTGGTGAATAAATTAAATCAACTGATAAAGAATCATAAATAAATGTATTGATCTGCTGTCAGGCTGTTTATATTGAGACATATTGATCAGATGAAGAATTTCATAACAAGCACAAGCTTTTCCTTATAAGTATAAAGTTTATCCCATAAATGTGTTTGATGGAATCTAACGGATCCTTTGATGACGTGTTGTTCACACTTTGTGTTTGGTCACGTGACACCAGCCTGGTGCACAGCTCCATGAAGAGATGATGGTCTCACTCTGCTGCAGAGGAAGTGGACCTCAGAGCTTCAACATCTGCTGGACAGATGTTAGAGCAGCGTGTTCATGAACATGGCGTCACAGTCACATGTTACACTGACACACGTGTGTTGAGGATCATCACAAAGTCACATGATGACCTCTCCTTGGGTCATCATGTTCAAGTCACTTCCGGGCTGGAAGTGGGAGGAGCGGGAAGTGACATCATCATGTTGAGACAAGTGTCTCCACAAAATAACACAAACTGTTCAACACAACAGGCCCAACATGTCCACTGTCTTCAGGACATCATCTCTCAGACACTTTCTGTCCCTTGTCTCTGCTGTGAACCTCCCATCATCAGTTATTTCCCAGCATGCTGCTGTTCCCAGAGGCTGCTACAGTCTCCCCCTGGTGGTTGTTCTGAGGTGGTGGTCGAGAACGTACAACAAGAATCTTCATCTACGTTTGTATAAAACGTCCTCGGGTCAGTTTTCTATTAAATATGGTAAAATGTTTATTAAACAGTTTCCTCAGAGACTTAAAGATGCTCTGCTCTTCATCGACTCTTCTTCATTCTGTAAATGTCTCATTCACTTTTCTTTTGCTGGTTTCCATTATGTCAAACTGGTGATTTTGTTCTTTTACCTGCACCAAGGACGAGATGTTTCCACCAGTTTGTTTGAAGAGGAAAGAAAAGCTGAGTCATGATTCCAGTGAAGTCGGTGGAAGGATGTTTATTGAGCATTAAAGCAGAGACAAGTAGAAACAGAACTTTTCTCTCTGAGATGTTTTCTTCTCGTTACATCTGGTTTGTCACAGAGGAAATGATCCATGTGTTTGACTCATAGACTGAATATAAAGGCTTTGACTGGGATGTGCTGCTGTTATACTGCAGCGCCACCTGTGGGTCAAAAGGAGAAAAGCCACCACCGCTCTGCACCTGATGCAGAAATGAAAACGTCCCATTTTTAAGTCCAGAGTTTTGATCTTTTGTGTCAAAGACAAAACTCTGATTTTAAACTCAAAGTGATTTCAATGTGTTGAACTTTGTGTTGAACTAAATCAATTTGTGACGTGAATCCAGGAACTTTAAGATCATAAACAAACATATACACAGAATGTGGTTCTACACACATGGAGACACACTGAGGGACAAAGGTGGAAAATAATAAAGACAAACTTAAACACACTGTATGTGACTCTTTATAGAGGGTTTATATATTCTGCTTGTGTTGTGTCATTTCAATAAACACATTCTTCATGTGAATAAACACAATCGGGGCAGGAAGGTTGCTGGTTTGAATCCGGTTCAGATGGGGTCTTCCTGTGTGGAGTCTGCATGTTCTCCCCGTGTTTTCTCCAGGTGCTCCGGCTTCATCTCACAAACACATGCAGATTAGGGGTTGTGTAGATTGGAGACTACACACAAGCTGCTGCTGCTTCAGCCTCTGGATCCTCAGGACACAGCTCAGCCTCCGTCCACACACACTGTCCTCTTCACACTGTCCTCTTCACACTGTCCTCTTCACACTGTCCTCTTCACACTGTCCTCTTCACACTCACCTCAACCAGGTCCCCTCCCACCTGTTGAGAGAAGAAGACATCAGTGTCACAGAGACTCACTTCATCAGCTGTGAGTCAGTGATGCAGCTCATCCAGTAGAAAGAGCAGCAGGGACTTCAGTCCTGTTCAGAGGTGGAGCAGCTTCCTCTCTGCTTCATGTTCACGTGTTGGAATGAACACGCTAAGAGCTCAGTGTGTGTCCTCTGCATGTCAAAGTGCAGAGTGGACACCTGAGAGGTGGATTTACTGCTGTTACAGGTGAAGCCATGTTTCACTGTGTGTTGATGAACATCTGCTTCTGACAAACTGGGACCAGAGGAGACAGATGGACCTCAGCAGAGGTTCTGCTCTGTATAAAGAGCTCCTGGTTACCATGTGATGAGGAGAGGCTTCAGTCCCACTGATCTCAGAGCTGTGACAAAGATCCACCTGATCAGTTCTTCACTGATGAAGTGAGAGGACAAACTGTCTCAGATCAGATGAAGACGACACCGTCTCTGTCCCTCGTGTGAGGCTGTCAGCTGTGGTCCAGCTTGTGTAAGTTACAGCGCCCCCTGGTGGCATCTGGTCAAAATATATTACGTGACCACGACATAATAACGAGTGAACGAGATAAATAACTCGAGGCCACGAGATCTGAATCTGTTGTTTACTAACAAGACGAGTGGAAGACAAGAAGACACACACTGTCTCACTGTCTCTGAGGACACACACTGTCTCACTGAGGACACACACTGTCTCACTGTCTCTGAGGACACACACTGACTTTGAGGACACACACTGTCTCTGAGGACACACACTGTCTCTGAGGACACACACTGTCTCACTGTCTCTGAGGACACACACTGTCTCACTGTCTCTGAGGACACACACTGTCTTACTGACTTTGAGGACACACACTGACTTTGAGGACACACAATGACTCTGAGGACACACACTGATGCTCTGACTTTGAGGACACACACTGTCTCACTGTCTCTGAGAACACAGACTGTCTCACTGTCTCTAAGGACAAACACTGTCTCTGAGGACACTCACTGTCTCTGAGGACACACACTGACTCTGAGGACACACTGTTTCTGAGGACACACACTGTCTCTCTGTCTCTGAGGACACACACTTTCTCTGAGGACACACTGTTTCTGAGGACACACACTTCTCACTGACTCTTAGAACACACACTGACTCTGAGGAGACACACTGACTCTGAGGACACACATTGTCTCACTGTCTCTGAGGACACACACTGTCTCTTAGGACACACACTGTCTCTGAGGACACACACTGCCTCTGAGGACACACACATGGACCTGTCTCCAGGAAGCTGAGGTCATCTGGTGTTTTGGGGACAGGATGAGTCTGGAGACATTGAGATGTTCTGGGTGAGTTAGAGATCAACTGAACCAACCAGACGTTGATTTAAACTTCCCTTATCCGTCCCTTTAAGGAGAGTGAGCACCACACAACAGTGTAGAGTCACTGTGGTCAGTGGGCGGAGCTTCTATACGGGTTGATCTCCAACTTAACCTGGAGCAGGTTAGCTGTTCATCAGAAGTTACCATGGTGATTGACCTGGTTAAGAAGTGGACGAGCTTCGTAGAACTGAAAAAACTAAACCTGAAGTTAACCTGATAACCACAAATCCTGCTTGGTAGCACAGACCCTGGATCTGTGATACTGACTGTGTTTAGTAACATACTGATGAAAGCAGCGTGGACTGACTCCAACCATCTACTGACCACAGATACTTCAGTCGACAGGTTGGACTCTGCTGTAGATCAAGAAGCTCCTTCACTCCTGAGTCCTGCAGGTTGTTGTGTCTCAGATCCAGTTCTCTCAGATGAGAGGGGTTTGACCTCAGAGCTGAAGCCAGAGAAGAACAGCTGATCTCTGACAGAAAGCAGTGAGTCAACCTGGATAAAGAATAAAACTTAACTGTAAATTAAACTGAGTTCATGTGTGAAAATAACAGACACATATTCATGTCACACAGACTCATAACATGGAAGATAAATATGAAATCAGACATGTTGGACTAAAAACGAGTCCTGATTCAGAACAAATAGATTATTTGGACCCGGTCTCTGTCCTGCAGATCAGTTTAGGAAATCCAGAACTAAACTCAGTGTTTTAACAAGTAGCTGAATATTTAAAATGTCACAGATTAATTAATTAATGAATTCAATTTATGTATGAAGAGGAATTATGTTAAATTATAATTAAATGAGATCAATTGTGTATAAATGCTGTTTTATAGATATGAGATCTACAAAAGTCAGTCAGTGAACTGACCTCAGAGTCTCCAGTCGACAGGTTGGACTCTGTAGAAAACCACACAGCTCCTTCACTCCTGAGTCCTGCAGGTTGTTTCCACTCAGATCCAGTTCTCTCAGATGAGAGGGGTTTGACCTCAGAGCTGAAGCCAGAGAAGAACAGCTGATCTCTGTCAGTCTGCAGCTCTCCAACCTGGATAAAGAATAAAACTTAACTGTAAATTAAACTGAGTTCATGTGTGAAAATAACAGAAACATATTCATGTCACACAGACTCATAACATGGAAGATAAATATGAAATCAGACATGTTGGACTAAAAACGAGTCCTGATTCAGTACAAATAGATTATTTGGACCCGGTCTCTGTCCTGCAGATCAGTTTAGGAAATCCAGAACTAAACTCAGTGTTTTAACAAGTAGCTGAATATTTAAAATGTCACAGATTAATTCATGAATGGATTCAAGTTATGTATGAAGAGGAATTATGTTAAATTAGAATTAAATGAGATAAATTGTGTATTAATGCTGTTTTATAGATATGAGATCTACAAAAGTCAGTCAGTGAACTGACCTCAGAGTCTCCAGTCGACAGGTTGGACTCTGTAGAAAACCACACAGCTTCTTCACTCCTGAGTCCTTCAGGTCGTTGTCACTCAGATCCAGTTCTCTCAGATGAGAGGGGTTTGACCTCAGAGCTGAAGCCAGAGAAGAACAGCTGATCTTTGACAGTCTGCAGCCCTCCAACCTGGATAAAGAAATATGAATATTAGAATGTATCCTCCTGTTGTTGTGGATCGTCATCATGTCAACACAGACTCTCAACATGCTGCTGACCTCAGTCCAGTCTGTGACCTGAAGATAAATATCAGATCAGACATGTTGGACCATTGTTTCATTCATCAGCTTCTTCTCTGTGTGTTGGTCACTGAGCAGGTTTGTGGAATTAAACACTGTTTAAAGTAGGGATGGCTCCTGATGTCACTTCCTGTTTGTTTCTATACTTATCAACTGTCCAACGTGTTTCAATAAGAATGTGTCTTATTTTGAAAACCTGAGGAGGACGAGTGCTCGGCCTCAGTCCACATGTTATTTACTGACACTTTCTTAGTGATCAGGAGCAGGTGAGTGCAGGTGAATGGAGTTGATGAGGTGGACGTGACTGACAGGCTGGGTGAGTGACAGATGACTGAGGGACAGTGAGCAGAGCAGAACTGAGACAATTTAAATAAATAATGACCCAATAAGAAAGAAAGTCTGAAAAGTGAAGAAGGATTTAAGGACCCCAGAGTCTCCAGTCGACAGTTTGGACTCTCCAGTCCAGAACACAGCAGCTTCACTCCTGAATCCAGCAGGTCGTAGTTTCCACTCAGATCCAGTTCTCTCAGATGTGAGGGGTCTGACTTCAGAGCCGAGGCCACGACTTCCCAGTGAATCACTGAGAGTCCACAAAGAATGAGTCTGTAATTAAAGAAAATATAAAATCTGTGAGAATTAAATCAGAAAACACAACATTCATACAAAACGTGATCATGTGACCCTCACACTGGTAAATCCACTCTTTGTTAAAACACCTCTGACACACACACACACACACACACACACACACACACACATACACACACACTGACACATACACTGACACACACACACTGACACACACTGACACACACACTGACACACACACTAATGAGGTAACGAGCCGTAACCGGACTCCTTGAAAGCTCTGGCTCCTCCTCCTCCTCCTCGGGGGGGCTCGACCTGCAGCAGACACAGGCTGAGCGGGGGGGGCTTGGCCAGCACCGGGGGGGGGGGGTCGTGCTGAGCATTCGTTTTGTCTTGTGCGTTGTTTTGTTTGAATATCTGCACCTCTGAGATTCTACAATAAACCCATCCTGGAACCTGGTAAAACTACCGTCCGCTCTGTCATGACACTGACACACACTCACACAGACTGACACACACTGACACACACTGAAACACAGACTCACACAGACTGACACAGACTGAAACACACACTCACACACACACACACACTCACACTGACACACACACACTCACTCACACACTCACACACACACACACACACTCACACTGACACACACACACACACACACACTGACACACACACACTCACACACACACACACACACACACACTCACACTGACACACACACACTCACTCACACACTCACACACACACACACACACTCACACTGACACACACACACACACTCACACTGACACACACACACACACACACACACTGACACACACACACTCACACACACACACACACTCACACTGACACACACACACTCACTCACACACTCACACACACACACACACACACACACACACACTGACACACACACACTCACACACACACACACACTCACACTGACACACACACACACTCACACACACACACTGACACACACACACACTGACACACACACACTCACACACACACACACACTCACACTGACACACACACACACACACACACTCACACACACTCACACACACACTGACCCACACTCACACACACTGACACACACGCACACACAGACACACTGACACATACACTCACCCACACAAACAAACAAACACACACAAACACACACACACTTCACTGATTGAACATGTTATTGATCATGTCTGGACTCACCGAGCCTTCCTGCAGTTCCTCACAGCTGGGATCAGTCTCTGTCGACCCTGGTTGGATGTGTTGAACTTCTTCAGGTCCAACTCATCCAGAACCTCCTCTGACATCTGCAGCATGTAGGCCAGAGCTGAGCAGTGGATCCCAGAGAGTTTCTCCTCTGATCTGTTCTCTGACGTCAGGAACTGTTTCATCTGCTGATGAACTGAGTGGTCGTTCATCTCAGTCAGACAGTGGAAGATGTTGATGCTTCTGTCAGGAGAAATGTTACCACTCTTCATCTCCTTCAGGTTGTTGATGACTCTCTGGATGATCTCTGGATTGTTCCCTGTCCGACCCAGCAGGCCTCCTAAGACTCTCTGGATGATCTTTGGATTGTTCCCTGTCCGACCCAGCAGGCCTCCTAAGACTCTCTGGTTGGACTCCAGACTGAGGCCGTGAAGGAAGCGAACAAACAGGTCCAGATGACCATTTGTACTGGTGAGGGATTTCTCCATGGTTCTCTTCAGGAGGTCATCCAGGGAGAAGGTGTCTGTGTTCCAATATGTTCCCAAGAAGTTCTTGAGTTCTTCTGTGTTTCTCTCGGTGTAACAGTGGAACATGTAGACTGCAGCCAGGAACTCCTGAACGCTCAGATGAACAAAGCAGTAGACTGATTTCTGGAAGATCACACACTCTCTTCTGAAGATCTCAGTACAAACTCCTGAGTACACCGAGGCCTCTGTGACATTAAGACCACACCGCTCCAGGTCTTCTTGGTAGAACATGATGTTTCCTTCCTCCAGATGTTTAAGTGCCAGCCTCCCCAGCTTCAGGAGAACGTCCCTGTCAGCCTCCGTCAGCTGCTGTGGACTCGTCTCATGTTCCTCACCGTACTTGTTGTTCTTCCTCTTTGTCTGAACCAGCAGGAAGTGTGAGTACAGGTCAGTCAGGGTCTTGGGCAGCTCTCCTCTCTGGTCTGTGGTCAACATGTGCTCCAGAACTGTAGCACTGATCCAGCAGAAGACTGGGATTTGACACATGATGTGGAGGCTCCTGGACGTCTTGATGTGTGAGATGATTCTGCTGCACAGCTCTTCATCACTGAACCTCCTCCTGAAGTACTCCTCCTTCTGGGCCTCAGTGAAGCCTCGTACTTCTGTGACCCTGTCAACACATGCAGGAGGGATCTGATTGGCCGCCGCAGGTCTGGAGGTTATCCAGACGAGAGCCGAGGGAAGCAGATTCCCCCGGATGAGGTTTGTCAGCAGCACGTTGACTGATGACCTCTGTGTGACCTCAGACACAAGCTCCCTGTGGTTGAAGTCCAGAGAAGGTCTGCTTTCATCCAGGCCGTCAAAGATGAACAAAGGTTTACAGACAGCGAGCGTCTCTGCAGTGAGCTTCTGTAACGCTGGATGGAAAACATGGAGCAGCGTGAGAAGACTGTGCTGCTGGTCCTTCACCAGGTTCAGCTCCCTGAACGAAAGCACAGCCAGCAGACCCACATCCTGGTTCTCTAAACCCTCTGCCCAGTCCAGAGTGAACTTCTGCACCGAGAAGGTTTTTCCAACGCCAGCGACGCCGTTGGTCAGGACGACTCTGATGCTGCTCTGCTGGTCAGTGGAGGCTTTAAAGATGTCGTGGACCTTGATGGGAGTGTCCTGGAGGATCTTCATCTTGGAAGCCGTCTCAAGCTGCCTCACCTCATGTTGAGTATTAACCTCTTCACTCTGTCCCTCTGTGATGTAGAGCTCAGTGTAGATCCTGTTGAGGAGGGTTCTACTTCCTGTTTCATCACTTCCTTCAGTCACATGTTCACATCTCCTCCTCACACTGAGCTTATGTTCATCTGAAACCTCCTGCAGACCACGATCTGCTGAAAGACAAGAAACAATGTGAGAGACAGAGAATCTGAGAATCTGCTGATTGTTTTCATCAGATACAGAAAAACTACAGAAAATAAAAGCTTTTTAACTTTGTGCTTTTCTAACGATGTTAAATGTTGATGCTGTATGAAGGAACAAAATAAAACCACATGTGCTGTTGTCAGAAGTGAAGACATCAGCAGACACATGTACAGTGCTGCTCTGACCGGCTGTCTGACCTCCAGCTCCTGTTCTGGATCTTTGTCCACACTGGGGACAGGAGGAGTCTCCTGAAGAACCAGACTGGTCCCAGTATGAGGTGATGCACTCTCTGCAGAACCAGTGTCCACAGCTGGTGGAGACTGGATCCTTCAGGACGTCCTGACACGAAGCACAGCAGGACGACTGCTCCTCCTCAGAAACATGACTCCTCTTCCTCTCCCTGTGAAGACATGTCCTGATAACTCACATGTCACAGTCACAGGTTGTCATCACTTCTGTCAAGGAGGTTTTGTGTTCACCCAGTATGTTTGTGTGTTGGTTGGTTCGTTAGTGGGATTATAAAAAACAACAGATTACCAGTAAACTTGGTGGAAGGTTGTGGTCTGTGAACCAGATCGGGGGGGGGGGGGGTGGTCCTCTTTCACAAACATGTTCAGAGGACTGATGTTTACCAGTGTGTGGAATTTGGTGCAGATCCAAATCAGAATGAGTCTCTAGTGGATTTCAAAATGGTTTCATAAGGAGCGTGTTGGTTCTTGGTGGAGGTCTGAGCTCTTTGAGTGATTCTGAGAGATTAGTCACCAACTTCAATGAAGCTGTGTCCTAATGCAGGGGCCACACTAGAGGAAACTAGATCCTCTTCAGAGCAGGTCCCAGTAGAAACAGTCTCTTACTCTGTGGGTGAGGGTCCAGGTTCATTACTGAAGAGTGGAGGTTGTCCCATGGACCAGTCACTCTTCAGAGACAGACAGCTGGACCCTGGAGACTCTGCTCTCAGTCTGTGGTCCTGACCTCTGCAAACACAAACATGTTTTTATTCAGAACACATCATTCACTGGTTCATTCTGTGAGGATTCAGTTTGGAGCTTCACATGTTTGTAGCAGGTCTCTTACTTTGTGGTTGAGGGTCCAACTTGCTCTGAAGTGTCCTCGTCCATGTTGCACCGGCTGCGGCTCAGTTGTGGTTCAGGCCACGCTGCTCTTCTAGATATTCAAGGTCTGGTCTATTTCCTTCTGGTTCTGCGCTCAGTTTACAGCAGAACACAGTGAAATGATCTTTAACATCAGTTTCAATGTTTATCTGTTGAAAACATCACAAACACAAATATTTACAACACTTCCTGTAGCCGACCCCTTTCAAAATAAAAGCACTCAAGCGTTTCTGTCGACTGAATCAATTAATTTACTTTTAAATGTTTTTATTGTGAAATAGATATAGGGTTTCATAGTTTGTAGTACTGGTATTCATTTGAGTACACAGGAATACTTATATACAAGGAAATACAGTGATCACATCAGAAACCTCAGGAAGGACAAGAGTCTCTCTCTCGTTCTCATCTCTCTCTCTCTCTCTCTCTCTCTCTCTCTCTCTCTCTCTCTCTCTCTCTCTCTCTCTCTCTACGTACTACGGTAAGCGAAATGCGTCACTTCCTGTTTTCCTGAGCTCACTAGAATCAGGACAAACAGGTTCAAGAACCACACCCAAAATTTACCAGCAAGTTCACACACACACACACACACACACACACACTCAGGTGACTGTAACGTATGATTGTTAAAAAAAGTTGTTTTATTAAACACTTGATGAACAGATGAAGATACAAAGTGAAGCTGTGAGTTAACTCTGTTAATTAGTCCTTTGAAGGCTCTTTGATCCAGACCTGCTGTTCACATCTGTCTCTGGGATCCGATCACATGACGTCTGTCACCAGGTGTGAACTGACATGTTAGAGTCATGTGATCAGCAGACGGATGTTAACAGCAGGTGTGAGAGTGAGACAGTGAAACTTTCAGAAAGTTGTGTTCACACTCACCTGCTCACTTTCCTTCCTTCTGCTCGTCCAGGTGAAAATGGAGTCTGACCGCTCCCTGTTCTCAGGCTCCTCCTCCCTGTGGAACCAGTTCACTCTTGAAACCTCCCAGTTCAAAGTCCAGTTCATACCCATGAAGATGAACTGGTTCACAGTTCATGTTCTTTTGTGATGTTATGATGTAGATAACAAACTTAGGATCATGTGTTTAGTTAATAATGGACGGTGTGGGATCATGAATCCAGATCTTGACTTTCACACTGAGTCCTGACTGGGAGCGTCTACTGGGACTGAGCCGTCCAATGAGATTCATCATGATGTTTAAATGAGCCTCAGAAACTCTGGAGTCAAACACGTCCAGTCACAGTGTGGTTTATAGATCTAGAGAAATACAGCTGCATTGTGATGCATCATTTGACCGTTGTGTATTTCAATAACTGATGAGATTTGCATCCAAACAGTAACAGTGTTTGACCACAAGGTGTCAGCAAAGAGCCAGAGTACCTGGCTGCAGACAACATGGTTTCCCATCAAGTCTAAACTGGATGAACTGGAATTCCACCATAGAAACTACTTTCTATGAAAACAAGAAATAAAACTGATGTGAGTGTAAATTCTATTCTATTTGTTTGTGGCTCTGCAGGTTTATTGGTGGATTTACAAATTACATAAACCAATATTACATGAAGGGGAACTTTATTATTGTACTTGTACAATAATACACCTCCACACCCTTATTGGCTGGTACCCTAAAAAATATACATAAAGCTGCTTCTTCCCAGAAGAGCTGAAACTACCCAGCACCGGGGTTCTGAAGGAAAGAAGCAGTCCACTCTCCTCTCGCCACCCGTCAGCAGGGCTGACGATCGGGGGGGGGGGGGCAGGTACTCACAGTCATCATCCCATTGGTCAGCTACAGTACGGTTTTCAGCAAACGCTTGCAGGGACTGCATCACTTCCTCCACAAACCTCTCCAGCACTCTAGACCAGTGAATTTCAACCTTTTTTGAGCCGCGGCACATTTTCTACATTTACAAAATCCTGGGGCACACCACCAACCAAAATGACACTCTATGGACTAACACAGTACATATAATACATATAGTTAGTAATATAATTTCTAAATGTATTAAAAAGCACTATTTTAAATTATTTCAGCCCTTTATTACTCTTACCTTTTAATGAGCACAAATTGAATCAGATTTATGAAACAATCTTTGATTTAACTAAACTTTATTTAACGGAGACATATTATACCCATTTTATCACATTTGATATGGTTCCTTGGGGTCTTATTGAAATGTCTGTAACATATTTTGGTCAAAATACCACAAGGATCATTTAAAACAGGACCTTTTAACCCTGTCTAAAACAGATTGACCTGTTTGAGTGCCAATAGTTACTCCCGCCGTTTACCCGCGCTTCATTGAATTTCTTCACTTTGACATTCAGAGCACTGGGCAGAAACCACATCGCGTCACCACCCACCGTGGGCCTTCGCGATGCTTTGTTTTAATTAAACAGTCGGATTCCCCTGGTCCGCACCAGAGTCAGCTGCTAGGCGCCAGTCGAGGCGCACCGCCGGAGGGGGCCCCCCGCGCGAACGGAGGGTTCCCCCAGCGGGCGCCGTAGCTGAGGTGATCCGCGAGAAGGGCCCGACACGCGTCCAGAGTCGCTGCCGCCGACCGCCGTACCCGGTCCCCTCCAACGGCCCGCCTTCCGCACCGGCGACGGACACCGCCCCGCGGTCCAAGAGAAAGAAAGCCCCCGCACCACTGACGCCGTGAGGCACAGCAGAAGAGGACCTCCCCCCCAAAAAAACCTTGAGGCGTGCCGCACGCCGAGTCCCGGCGGCGTGGAGAGGAGGGCGACGGGGCGCCTGCTCCCCCAGCCGCGGCACCTGCCCAGCGGTTTAACCACAAATACCAATGATATCGGTGAAAGTCAAGTTTATTACCGATGTGCAGATGTCGGGAAACGGCAAATATCTGCCGCTACCGATGCTCGGCCGATACTTCGGGTGCAACACTAGATATTAGATAATTTCCCACGGCACACCTGACGATCTCTCACGGCACACTGGTTGAAAATCACTGCTCTAGAGGACCTGATGCTGGTGACGTCACAGAGTGTTTCCATGGAGGCCTTTGTGAGGTGGCCCAGTTTGATGATGCCCGCCTCAATAAACTTATTCCTTAATGTCGTAGAGGAACAGGTGTCAGTTCTCAGGAACTCATTGTAGAACAGCGGCTCCTCAAACAGCCATATCCCTGGTCTGGGGTCAGGAGTCCGCTTGACCATCAGAACTCTCCCCCTGTAGGACAGATAAGGTAGCAACCATTTCCATTTAGACAACTTTGCTTCCACCTTTTCCAGCCCCCCCCCCCCCCCCCCAGTTCTGCTTCTGGAAGCCCTCACTTCCTAGATGGACCCCCAGAACCTTTAATCCATTCCTTCCCCACTGGAGATTTGCAGGAAGATCAGGCTAAGTCCCCGGGCTCCACTGCCCCATTAAAAAACCCCTCACTCTTCTCCCAGTTGACTCTGGCTGAAGAGGCTCTCCCATAGCAGACCAGACTTTCTTGAAGTTGCTGGACATCATGCTGGTCATGGATAAAAACATTTACGTCATCAGCATATGCAGAGACGACCACAGGAGGGTTATGAGCCAGCCCCGGCAGAGAGAGAGAGAGATAAAGAGAGAGAGAGAGAGAGAGAGAGAGAGACCCCTCAACCTGCACCTCAACCTGCACAGAAGTGGCTCGATGGCGATGCTGTATAGTTGTCCTGAGATGGGGCAGCCCTGCCTGATGCCTCTAGTGAAGGGAACAGGACAGCTCAGCCCCCCCCCCCACCTTCACCACGCATTTGTACAGCAGTTTAATCCAGGAACCCCCCCCCCCCCCCCCCCGAGCACCAAAAGCCTGCAAAGTTGAAAATAAAAACTTGTGATCCACACGGTCAAATGCTTTTTCCTGATCGATTGATATAATACCCACCTTAACATTATTTAATTTACACACATCACACACATCTCTTATTAAAAACAGATTGTCCAGCATGGATCTGTCAGGAACACAGTAGCATTGATCTGGGTAGATCAGCTGTTCGATATATTTCTTCAGCCTGTTGGATAAAACCTTCGAGAGGATTTTGTAGTCTGTGCATCAAAGGGCGACTGGTCTCCAGTTCTTTAAAAGGCTCAGATCTCCCTTCTTAGGCAGCAGAGAGAGAACTGCCCGTCTACAGGAAGTAGGAAGTGTCCCTTTTTTAAAACACTCTTTAAAAATGTCTAAAATGTCTCGTCCCAAAATACCCCAGAAATGTTTTAAAAACTCAGCAGGTGGTCCATCCACTCCAGGGGCCTTTCCAGACGCCATCTGCTCCACAGCCGTGGTCAGCTCCTCTAGGGTGATGTCAGTGTTTAGTGTGTCCTGTTCTTCTGGAGTCAGCTGAGGAAGTCCTTCTAGCAGCTCTGCAGTAGCGTCTGCATCACAATGTTCTGCCCTGAACAGCTCAGAGTAGAAACCTACGGCGTGTTTCCTCATCTGAGCCGGTTCTCTGGTCACTTCTCCGTCTGGGAGCCACAGAGACACCATCACTTTCCTCCGAGCCACCGACCTCTCTAAGTTGAAGAAGAAGGTGGTCGGAGCGTCCATATCATGTAGTTCAGTGAATCGGGCTCTGACCAAGGCTCCTTTGGCTCTCTCATGTGAAATGAGTTTAAGTCCTGTCTCTTGGTTTTGAGCCGTTCTGCATTCTGCCTGTTGTTTTGTGTGTCAGCCTCCAGGTTCCTGATCTCCTCCTCTAATGTCTGAATGGCTCTTTTTATTTTAACTGTGGAGTTGGCTGAGTGTTGCTGACAGAACACTCTGATTTGGGCTTTTCCTACTTCCCACCACCGGGTGAGGGAGGAAAACTCATGTTTCTTTTTTCCCCAAAAAGCCCAAAACAGTTTAAAATGTTCACAGAAAGTAAAATCATGCAATAATTTAACGTTAAAATGCCAAAAAGACTTTGGTTTTACTGTTGATGATAAAATAAACTCCATTAAAACTAGATGGTGATCAGTAAAACCAACAGGGAGGATCTGACAGTTAAGAACCTGATTAGTAAAAGCGGCAGAAAGATAAAACCTATCTAACCTGCTGCACTCATCCTTCCATCTAACACCTTCACCAGGTGTACTGCCGGGCTGAAGGATGTTTCATCCTCCACACATCCACCAGATCTGCTTTCATGATACTCTCAGATAAAAGCTGGGAGGACTGAACATGTGTTTCCACACCCGTCCTATCTAGCTTCAAATCTGTGCAGCAGTTCCAGTCTCCACCCAACACAATACATTCATTTTGATCAATGCCGCTAAGTGTTTCATTTAAAACTTTAAAAACTCTTTCCTGCTCAGAGCCTTGGTTTGGTGCATAGATATGAGATATGAAGATATAATAATGACTGTGTGTGTGTCTGTGTGTGACTGTGTGTGTGTGTGACTGTGTGTCTGTATGTCTGTGTGTGACTGTGTGTCTGTATGTGTAGTTGTATTACTCTCAGAACTACCATCAGAAGATCTGTCAGGACTGTGCCGACTTCATGAGAACAAACAGATTCAACTTTGAACCGGTGAGTTGTCATGTGACCTGATGTGTGACAGTGCATTGCCATGGCGGTGGAGGCTCAGGTGTGTTCTTCTTCTTCTTCTCTCAGTTTGTCGAAGGTTCCTTCGAGAAATATCTGGAGTGTCTGGAGGACCCGAAGGTGAGCTGCCGTGACCTTTGACCTCTGTGTTATGAGTGTGAACAGGAGACCGTGGGTCAGGTGGAGATCAAGGCTCTGTCTCAGCTGTACAGGTGAGGAACCCAGGAGCATCACATGTTCTCTACTGGACTGATGTCATCAGAATTCACTGTGTGTGTGTCTGTGTCTGTGTGTGACTGTGTCTGTGTGTGTGTGTCTGTGTGTGTGTAGGCATTGTTTCCTGATCTATCGATACCCGGGGAAACCAGCCACAGTGATCTCAGAGGACGACTTTGTGGACAAGGTGACATCACCTGACCGGGGGGGGGTAGAACATGTCTTTGGTTTTCCAGTCCTCTGATTGGTCCGATTAGTTTGACTTTTTCTGAAGTTCCGGTGCTGACTGTCAATCATCTGTGTTGCCTAGGTGATGCTGTGCTGCTCCATCAATGGTCACTATGACATCGTTTACACCAGGAGTTACCCCGCCTCCGCCGCGCTGTGTCAGGGTGAGTGCTGATCAGTGGTTGTCCCTTCAGTGTGTGTGTGTGTGTGATTGATGTCTGTGTGTGTGTCTGTGTGTAGCTGTGCTGTACGAGCTGCTCTACACTCAGGTGTTTGGGGTGGAGGAGGTGGAGCTCTGTCAGGCTATGGAGGCCTCCCGGGTCGGAGGTCGCTGCTACAGGAACAGCTCATCAATGTGTAGTGATGTTGATATTGGCTACGACACACCTGAGGACCGAGGACAAAGGTACACACACACACACACACACACACACACACACACACACACACACAAACACACTATATACAGAACAAAAGCTGCACCTGTGTAATAACAGTCACAGTTAGGTGCGTTTGTTTCGTCTGCAGGGAGGAAGTGGAGTCGGTTGGAGCTACTGAGGAGAGACACAGAAGTGGGACAGATGACACAAAGGTCAGGGGGTCAAAACGTCTGAGTCAGTTGGTGTGTGTTGTGTGTGTGTGTGTGTGTCAGATGTGTTTGGTTGTTGTGGTGATTTTTGTTTTTCAGTCTCCTGCAGATGCTCCTCCGTCCAGACTCTCTCTTCCTTATAAGGTCATGAAGTCTCTGGACGGAGACGTGTACAGAAACCTGGAGTTTGACGTGTGGCAGGACACCTGCAAAGGTAACACACACACACACGTGACATACACACACATCATACACTGACAACCTTTTTATACATGTAAAGAAGAAGGTTTGATTCAGAGCAGCTCTAGTCTCATTACATCATCGTGACCTTTGACCACAGGAATCGAACCAGCTCCTCCGTTATGTCCGTGGCACAGCGGAACGGTGGGTTTTCATTTCCGCTCCCATGTTAACAGATGAGTCCTGCCTTCTCAGGGCAAACTCTATGTAAGATAATAGTGGAGCAGGCAGTAGACGATCCGCTGCTGAACCGCATCCGATGCAACAAGTACACAACCTCGACAGATACACAACCGCGACCGCTACACAACCTCGACAGATACACAACTCGACAGATACACAACCTCGACAGTAGCACCTCATCACTGCTGGTGTGTGAGTTCTCACTAAAAGTGAAGCTGATTTTTAACGCTGTGATATTAGATTCAAAGTAAGACAATGAAAAGACTTCATCTGCTAGAATTGAAATATTAGAACTCAAGTGAATAGTTCCTGTGACACGATGTGGTGAAAGCCAATCAGTGTTGAGATGGAACTTACCCAGCGGAGGTTGTGGCTCCGCCCTGAGGGAGCGGCTGGTCAGGTGGCTGCTCCTCCTCCGTGAAGCTGCAGGTGACCTTCAGACGCAGCTCTTGGAGGATACAGTGAAATCCTTCATGCTGTGTTTCACTCACACAAGATGACGTAGGTTTCCACAGCAGCTACAAAGCAGCAGCTGCAGCCACTTCAGTCGACCTCATCTCAGGAGAGTTGTGGTTCCAACACAAATAACACAAAGATCCTGTGGACTTAGTGTGAGGCAACAATCGCTTTGTTTCAAGTGTGAACAAATCATCTTGAGGTGTTCTTAAGATAACTTGTTAACAGGGACATTAGTCTAAGGTCACTGACCTTTGACCTCTAACCACCAAAGTCGATTCAGTTTGAACCAACTTATCGAGTTCTCAAGAACTAAAGGAACAAAATGAAAACATGCCCCTTCAGGCCACTAGGTGTCACTGGTGCTGAGACATAAAAACAACACTCATACTGTGGACCTATGAGGAGGTGATCATGTGACTCACTCTTATGCTGATTGGTCGTCTACATCCTAATTGATTATCTCAGTAATCAGATTGCATCCGCCTGAATGATGCTGTAGTAATCAGATTACTGCGCTGTGTGACTGACAGAGATGCAGAAGACGGATTATATGGTGTTCGCTGGTAGGCAGTACTTCCTGGGAGACAAGTGTCAGGTGACAGCACACACACACACACTGTGATGAAATGAAGCTTCATGTGTCATTAGCATCAAGTCTGTGAAATCATGTTGTCACCAGATTGTGTGTGTGTGTGTGTTGTTTCAGGTGCGTCTGGAGCCAAAGGGGAAATACTATAACGCCTTCATCCAGGAAGTAGGAACCCACTCGTCAGCCGTCACCGTGTTCATCGAGGAGCTGGGAGAGAAGTAATGAAACATTTAATCTGACGACTCTTCCACATTAATCTGAACCAAGCATCAGGTGTGAAGCTGACTCCAGACCAGCAGACGTCAGATGGTTGTGATGTGTCTCTGTCTTAGACACCTGGTTCCTCTGACGGATCTGAAACCAGTGAATCCAGTTCCTGCCTGGAATGTTGCTGCTCCAACTAGAAAAGGAGATCTGGGTAAGCTTAGGTTATTCTATGACCTCTGACCTCTTGCAACCCCCCCCCCCACCTGACCCTATGGCCTCGTGCAGACTTGGACTCTCGTGGTCAGCGTCATCATCGTCACCGTTACTTCAGGAAGTCTCGGGGCAGCAGTGGAATGAAGGGGGCCGAGCTCATGATAGCTCCCGCCCCTTTATACGGAGGCCCCGCCCCATCCAGCCTGCCCCCTCGCTTCCAGCCGGCAGGTCACCCCCGCCCACCCCCTCCTCCCTCAACTGGAACCATGACCTATGATCCCTACGCCCCCCCACACCACCACCACCACCACCCTACAGTCAGAGCTCCTCGCTACGGAGCGTCCAGGTGGGAACTGACACTTGTAGAACTTGTGTAGTTGATCACATTCACACCTGCTGAGACACAGGTTGACCTCAGGTGTGAAGACATGTGACGCATGTTGAAGGAGGCGTTACCGATGAATTACTCTTGATACTGATGACTTCCTGTGTGTGTGTGTGTCTCTGTGTGTGTGTGTGTGTCATGGATTGTGGTCAGAAGCTCCACCCGTTTCCTCAACCGTCACCTGATTGGCCCACAGCTGACCTATTACCACCCTGGAAGACGATATTACCAGGACTATGAGAACTACGCCTTCAGGTCCCGGTAAATGATGTCATCATCTTGCCACAGTCCCACCAACCATGTGTGTGGTTGGTGTTCACCACGATGACCTGTCTCTGAAATATGATCTACTTTGAATCCAAAGGGATGGTGCACATTATTTAATATGAGCACAATGTTCCAGAGCCTCTTAGACTCATTTTCATCTGCAGTCTCAGACAGGTTGATAAAAAGAGACAAAGAAACTAGACTATTCCAGATGATGACATGTGTAATCATCACATAAATATAATACAACACCCTCCATGTAGAACCGTGACTGTGCCCCCCAGTGGTCGATCACATGTCTTCCTGTGTTCAGTCGTAGCCGTCGTCAGCTGGTTGCTGCTATCAATAAAGATTGTCAGTTTGGTTACCCTGCGGAGACGGGGGAGGAGCCAGGCGATCTGGACTCGGCCATCACGTACTACCAGCTGGACGACGCCAGCGACGCCGTCTTCCCGCCGCTGCCGGTGAGAGAAGCACATGACCACGCAGACATGTGACCATGCGTTTCCGTTTGGATTCACTCTGACTCCTCCCACAGGGCACTGCTCCTCCCCCTCCACCTGGCTCCACCTATCGAGTTCAGAGAGCCTCTGGACACCACCCCCCTTCACATCGACCTGCAAACACCCCAGTGTGCTCCTCAGAGGACGAACAGGAGGACACGAGCACCGCTGAGGACCAGGGTGAGGAGGACACGGGACTCTGTCTCTCTGACTCTGTCTCCGTCTCCTTGTCCCCTGACGCTTTGTCTCTTTGTCTCTCAGCTGAGTTCTCAGAGGATTTCATCTTCAGTGCTCAGGGTGAGTCTTGTTAAAGTAGCTTCATCCTGTGAAATAAGTATTTATCTGGGGGACAGAGAGTTTCCAGATTGACCCTGTGACCGCCAACCCCCCCCCCCCCCCCCCCTCTGGGACTCGAACACTGACCACAGTGACTCTCCACTCTCCTTCAAGAGATGGATAAGGGAAGTTTAGATCAACGTCTGGTTGGTTCAGTTGATCTCTAACTCACCCAGAACATCTCCACCTCTCCAGACTCATCCTGTCACCACATCACTCAGCTTCCTGTCAGTAGATCCAGTACTGACCTCAGATGTGTCTGTGGCTTCCTCAGCTGTTGATTGTGACTTTTGTTTCAGATCAGAACTACCAGACGTCCGGTGGTTACACAACTGCTGAGGCCTCCAACAATCAGGTAGAAGCTTTAACAACCAATCACTTCACAGAATCTGTAGAGACACAAGAGACGCAGTCTGTCAGAGGACATGCTTCTGACCTGAGGGACAGACGGAGGACACGGAGCAGGACATGCTAACAACATGATAACATGTCATAATGATCATGTGATCAGTGATGTCACTAAGCTTCAGAAAGCTTTTACCTTTTCTCTTGTTGTGAAAGGATGGACAGGAAGGAGGATGTGCTGACTCTCCCCCAAGACCAGACATGAATTACAACTACACACAGCAGGTACACACACACACACACACACACACAGCAGGTATACAAACACACACACACACACACACACACACACACACACACACACACACACACAGCAGGTATACAAACACACACACAAACACACACACACACACACACACACACACACACACACACACACACACACACAGCAGGTACAAATGTTCTCTCTGTTTGTATTTATACACGTGGTAGGACCTTCAGCGGGTTGAGGGGACAGAAAGATGGTAAAACCATAATAATTGTGACGCCAGCTACACTCACTGGGTTTGTGTGTTACAGGTAGTGAAGCCTTTAGCTGTCGTTGGCTCTTCACCCTCCTCTTCCTCATCCTCACCCTCTTCTCCATCATCGCATGTTCCTGCAGCTGCTCACCTGCCGCCAAGTGCACACACACAGACACGCTCAGGTATCCACACACACTCGCATGCAACAGGTACACAAACACAAACACACAGGCATTTTACAGAGACCCTCTGTGTGGATCTGTTTTGTTTAGATTCTGGAGACAATGTAAACACAAACAAACCTGTTTCCTCAGATAATTGACATCAGAACGTGTTTAAAATGATCTTTTCCTGTTCAGCCTCCATGTCAATCCCAGCTTCTTCTCCGTGGTTGGTTAATGAGCTAGGTGAGCCTCTCTGCACCGTGGTGGCTCCGCCCCCTTACTCCTACGACCCTAATGGCAGCGATTTACCCCGAGGTCAGAGGTCAACCAGCCTAACTGTCACACACCACAATGATCTGCTGCCGTCACTCATGTTACTCTGTGTGTGTGTGTGTGTGTGTGTAGACTGCAGAATTCTTCAGTATTACTTCAACTTGGGCGTCCAGGTGAGTTCCTGTGACACTCTCTCTTTAAATATTTAAAATAATAATATATTATAATATTAAAATACCCCCCCCCCCCCAGTGGTACTGGCAGCAGCAGACAACGTTCTCCTCCCCCTCTCCTGAGAACCACTACACCTACCAACCCTACCCCCCCTACCTGAGCCAGGAGCCGCTGCACGGTAAGACTCGTCTCTGATTGGTGCAGGTCTCACAGGTGACCTCATCACCTGACCTCAGGACAGACGTGATTATCAGAACAACATCAATCAGAAATGTGACCTGAACTGGGAACAGGAAGTACAGCTGGTGTAGTAGTTCCCAGGAAATGGAAGCTTCACTTCCTGTTAAGTATCAGACTTCCTCTTCTTCTACCCCCAGCTGCCTCCCATCAGCCCCCCTCCTCCTACCCAGAATCCTCCAGGGCAGGAGATGGACAGACGGACGGACACGGCGGTGGTCAGTGATGACAGATCAGCTGATACAACATGATTGAATTTTGCATTGTTTGATTTGTCCCCCCCCTCCCCACAGGCTCCTCCCCATCGATGGAAGGCTCCACCTCCTCCGTCGGCCCTGCTCCTCCAGGCTCCGCCCCCTCCGCTGCTCATCTGTACCAGGAGCAAACGCCTCTCCCCCCTCCCCCTATGCTACACCTGCCATATGAAGCCCCGCCCATCACCACCTACCTGCCCTCTGCTCCTCTGTAGGATATAGTGCCGCGCACTAACACTGTTCAGGGTTCTCAACAGTGGCGGAGGGTTACACAAGGTGTGCAATGTGAGGCGTCTGGGAACGCACTTGATGCTGCTGTATTCTGGAGCTGAGGCACGCAATAAAGAAGTCATCTCTTTACCTTCATTCCGGTCTCCAGTGGTTATAACAAAATATTACATGGTGTCAGAAGTGGTCCAATTCGTCATTTTGCCTGAGGAATATACACCGGGGGTTTTTTTTCTGAAGAGGAAGCCACAGCTAACGTGTATCGGGACGGAGACTAGCGATGAGAGAAAAGCTAACAGCTAACTGAAAATGGAACAGTTTAAGCTACCGTCGCCGTTGGTGTTAACCGGCAACTTGGGAGAAAATTGGAGACGATGGGAACAGCGCTTCCAAATATATATGACCGCGAGTGGTGCAGAAGGAAAGGACAAGAAGATCCAGGTAGCAATTCTACTGCATGCACTGGGTGAAGAGGCACTGGAAGTCTACAACACGCTTGAAAAGAATCTTGACGACGAGGATAATGAAACAGTGAGTGGAATTCTGGCAGCCTTCAAAGCATACTGTTTACCGAAGAAAAATACAGTGTTTGAACGATACCAGTTTTGGGCGCATCCTATAGCTGAGGACATAACAATTGAAAAGCATGTAACTGAACTGAAGAAGAAAAGTAAAGACTGTGAATTTGGCGCCTCGGAGAATGACATGATCAGAGACAAGATTGTGTTCAGCCTGAGCGATCAGCGTTTAAAGGAGAGACTTTTGAGAGAGCCTAATCTCACGTTGGAGAGAGCGATAGACACGTGTCGCGCTGCAGAGACCGCGAAGGCTCAGGTTCGGACTGCGAGGATGAGGATTTGCCAGGTTCGCCTTCTACAAGCACAGCAGAGACTATGGACTGTAATTCCTCATCCACACCAGGCCTGACTCAAACCAGGAGTGGCCGAGTCATCAGACCCCCCAAGAGGTTCGAGGACTTTCAAATGAATCAACATTAAGGACTGTGGTAAAATGGCGTAAACGCAAGCTTACAGTCTAGTCTGTATATAAAAAAAAACAAGGGAATGTAAAATGATTTAAGTTGTGAAATGTTCAGTGTGGAAATGGTAAACTGTTTACGGTAAGTAATGAGGTCTACTTGAAAAGTGAAATGCTTGAATATCTGAAATGTTCTCTTATGATATTCTTAGTTAATTATTGTGTTCTTCTTACAGAGAGATAAACAGATAGATGTTATTTAGTCAGTTTTGTTGATGTAATCCTATTAGAAGAACAACAAACTGTGTGTTGATATGAGTTCATTAGTGCATCAGTTTAATTTCATTTGAGGTTGTTAAGCAGTTAAAATGATGAAGTTTATCTCCATGTTAAGAAAGGAGGATGTAGGATATAGTGCCGCGCACTAACACTGTTCAGGGTTCTCAACAGTGGCGGAGGGTTACACAAGGTGTGCAATGTGAGGCGTCTGGGAACGCACTTGATGCTGCTGTATTCTGGAGCTGAGGCACGCAATAAAGAAGTCATCTCTTTACCTTCATTCCGGTCTCCAGTGGTTATAACAAACTATTACACTCAGCCAACCCACCTCCCCCATCACTCCTCCTACCACTGCCTCCCACCATCAGTCCAGTGGGGAACGCTCCAGACTGGAGGCCACAACTCACAGGTTTATTGCCCCGCCCCTAACCCAGCCCACGTGGTTGCTTACATTACAGCCCCATCCCCCCACCACACAGCGACACACTACATCCCCCCCACCGTGTGAGTGACATGCACATCCTGCTGAAACATACCTCAAGAGTTAGCATGAAGCTAACGAGTTCCCGTTGGCAGGAAAAGTTAAAGAGGATATGATATATGAAAAATAATTAGGACAAATCTTTATTCTTTCCGTAAATTTTTTGTAAAAAACCCTCGATACTTCCAGTATTGAGGTATTTCTGTTCTCACTTTAGCGTTTTAGCTTCACATTGAAGGTGGTGAAAGAGTTCTGCACATGTTAGTTTGTTGACAAAAAACTTTATTTACAAATCTCCGACACAAATAACTTCCTGCTCCGAACGTTGAAGTCGAGAGCGACAGTTGTTGGTACGATTACCTGAGAAGAACTGAGTTTAATTAGTTTGTCGGTCAGTTAATTGAGTTTCAGTCGGCCAATCGGTGAGAGGGGGCGGGGCATGGGCAGTCCCTGTTTATTGATGAGGGATGTATTTATGTTGATGTTTTGTTCAAACTGCCGATGGTGATAAGTTGTTTCTGGGAGAATAAAGTTAGTTTCACAAGCAGACGATTGTTTGTTTCATCAGTGACAAAGATCACATGATCACAGGTGTCACATGATCAGGACCTCCTGAACCATTCATCTGTTTGTGTAAATAAAGACGACTCGTTTCCACTTCCTGTAGAATATCTCAGATACGAACGCTGCCATCTTGTGGTGATGGAGTCTTTAGCAGTCAGTACACTGTGCAGTAGTAATTCTCATCTGACGTCTCGGCCTGTTTTTATATCATTTAATAACTGATTCAAACCAAACTGATCAGAAACACTTGAACAAACATCAGAGAGAGAAGAACGATGTGAAACGACAGAAACTTCTGTAACCCGGTTAAAAATATTAAGTAATATAATTTCTTCCAAGCATATAAATAGTGTGATTAAAAAGGTTGAAATTCATTAAAATACTATAGAAGTGTTAAAACAGTTAAAAGTATATATTATGTGTTTATTGTTTTATTTGAAGTATAATGTATCTGTAAACGTAATATGTACCAGCATGTATGGGGTTAATTGAGATGGGCCGGAACCTAACCTCTGAGGTTGTTTCGGGACGGGAAGAAAAAAAGGGCGGAGCGAGCAGAGAGAGAAGACACGCGGAGTATGTAGGAAGAACAGTAACGAAAAGAGACTGTTGTACAGACGTTGAGTGACCAAGTCGTGGAGGCGTTCAACCCGGACTCTCCAGAGGACTCAGTGGTGATTTTCCTGTGGGTGTGAGTGGATTACTCAAACCGTGAGGACGACGTGAAGCTAGAAGCTAACACAGCGGCTAGTTTAGCTCACAGTGACTGTACGAGTTAGCAGCAAGCTACCTATTCAGCAGTGACTGTGGGGAAAGGAGCGTGGAGCTGCAGACGACGAGCGAACACCGCGACATCGGCAGTGACGGGGTTTCGTTTCCTCCGGACGGATTTTCTCCTCAACTCACCTCTTCTCCAACCACCAGCCCATCCCAAGCGACATCCAGGCCTGCACCGATGCACTAAAGGGGTACCCAGGTTTATTTGAAGTAAAGTAATAAGTGCCGGCTTTAGTTATCAGGTGTGTGGGTCCACATATTGCATTTCAGTGAATTTGAGTGAATTGAAGGTTCTGCATTGATATTTTTGGGTTAAAAAGTCTATTGATATCTGTGAATATTTGTGATAGTGTTTCACTAAAACAGAACAAAGGATATTTTTATTTACTGTGTTTACCTGAAAAGAAGAAACAGGGTTATTTCAGTTATTACATTTCTTGCAAAAGAGGTATAATTCCTTTGGTGTTTCCTGTGAAAAAAGGGACAATTCAGAGTTTTTACCTTAAAAAAGGGGAATTTATTGTGAAGGTTTAACGACAAAAAGAACATTTATATTTTTATTTTATTGTTATATTGCATTAATCATTGCATAAGTAAATAATTGAGAACTTATTTTCTTAAAACCGTGTGTGGTGTATTTCATTTACTTACCTTTAATACATAGAGACCTGAGGGGTGAACCTCTTTATGAAAAACAGGTTAAAGGTGAATTTATAAGTAAGTTAAAAACAGTTCATGTGTGTACTTTAAAACAAAAAAAGAGAGATTCAAAACTAACATTAAAACTGAGTTAATCAGGGTTAAAAATAGTTGATAAAGAACCCAAAAGCCCTGCCCTTATCACCATGACTACCAAGGGGAGCGCTACACTTCTTTACAAACATTTACTTAACGTGTACTTTGACTTTCTGGGGCCTGAACTAGAATCAAAGTTACGAGCTGACTACAGGACTAACTTCATGAAGAACCAGTTCCACGGGAGGTTCAACCAGTACGTTAACTCCATTCATGTAAAACTAACTCTGTATAAGCACCGCCCCCTAGACTCGTTCTGACATCATTCATCATCTTTGGATCTGAACCTTTGTTTTATTGAAGAAACCATTTTGTTTCTCATGGTTTTATTCCCTCAGTGAAGATTTTCATCGTTAACAATACAAGATGTTGACTGTTACATTAGCATGATATATTAGTGTACTTCACTTTATTGAGTCTGGACGACAGGAGGAGGAGCTGAAGCCTGAAGTGTCCAGTTTGACCTGCAGGTGGCGCAACATGAAAATCAGGATTCTTTCTCTGAGGAAAACGAATGTTCAGGTGTGAACCAATCAGATCAGATCTGATCACACCAGACCACATGAGTCCACATCCTCTAACAGTGTCCTTTCAAATCCCTCCTGGTCCACATGTGAAGGACGTCCTCTCAGCTGACGTCCTAAGAATCACAATATCAAAACTGATCACAAGATAGAGATCAATACTTTCATTCACATGCTCCCACACACGCACACGTCTGTAAACCCAGACTGGTCTTTAACACAGGACACGCGTGTTAATCTGCATGTAGGTCAGGAAGTGAGATCTGATCCCAGGAGACACCGGCCCTGTGTGCATCACGTGTCCTCATGGCAGAAGCTCCGTGGGGATCTCCACAGTCCAGGGGTCGCGACCTCCTCGGGAGCTCAGGGGCTCTTTCAGCCAGCGAGGGTTGGACAGGTGAGTCACGTGTTTCTCCTGCAGACCAACCAGAAGGGCCGACCTCTCCAGGTGCTGAAGCTCCTCCTCCAGCATGGAGGCGGGACACACCGAGGTCACGCCCACATCCACCAATCCTGAAAGAGATGTATTTCCACAGGTGATGCCTTCAGGAACCCCACAGAAAACAAAGGTCAGTTCCCACCTGCCACCACGCCGCGGCCGAACCGCTCCCCGGACTCCAGGAGCCCGTGGATCTGAGCCTCGGTCATCCCCAGTGGGCCGCGAAGCACCGCCCGCCACTCGTCCCCCTCCCAGTCCCGCCGGGCGATGTGGACCGCCAGGGTCTGGTTCTCCAGCGGGGCCAGCAGGGGCCTCCAGCGGCTCTCCAGCGTCTTCACCCCGTCCAGAATCAGACCGGCGTACGGCTGGCGGAACGACAGACACCACACCTGCACCGACATGTCTGCAAAACAAGCGCACCCCACACCTTCTGACGTGTGAGGGAAACAAACACCCCCCCTCAGATGTGGAATGAAGTTTGTCACAAACCGGTTTCCGTACAGCTCAAAGTCTCGGTGGTGAAATCCTTTGATCTAACTTTAATTCAGCAGTTTCTCAGTTTGATGACGTTGATTCTCGCTCGTTGGTTTTTACAGAGAATCTACTTCCTGTTTACGTTTTTCTTCTGTGTAAAACAATGTGCAGCTCCTGAGCAGCTCGGTGGTTATACTGCCCCCTACACAACCACCAAGCTACTGCAGCAGGTTAGATACTCGAGGATTTTCATTTTTACCCTGTTGAAAAAATAAAGTTACACAAAAACCTTAAAATAAAAAACTAATTGCTCGTGATTTTTCAATCTATTGTAATGTCATTAAAATTAATAAAAGCATGAATCATAAATAAACAAGGTAACGCAAAAATACGAGAAGAAGCGGGAGAGATTGGGTAGGAAGACAAAAAGGCAGGATAACAAAGAGAGAACTGGAACAAGTGGCGACTGTGAGAGAGAGAACAAGAAGAAGGGAGCGGGTGAGAGGAGAGGAGGAGAGTGGGGGGGGCCCATAGTAATGAACAGGTGGTGGGGGGGAGAGTACAAGCTTTTCCTTGTAAGTATAAAGTTTATCCATAAACGTGTTTGATGAATTCTAACGGATCCTTTGGAGACGTGTTGTTCACACTTTGTGTTTGGTCACGTGACACCAGCCTGGTGCACAGCTCCATGAAGAGATGATGGTCTCACTCTGCTGCAGAGGAAGTGGACCTCAGAGCTTCAACATCTGCTGACAGATGTGAGAGCAGCGTGTTCATGAACATGGCGTCACAGTCACATGTTACATTGACTCACGTGTGTTGAGGATCATCACAAAGTCACATGATGACCTCTCCTTGGGTCAGTTTTCTATTAAATATGGTAAAATGTTTATGAAACAGTTTCCTCAGAGACTTAAAGATGCTCTGCTCTTCATCGACTCTTCTTCATTCTGTAAATGTCTCATTCACTTTTCTTCTGCTGGTTTCCATTATGTCAAACTGGTGATTTTGTTCTTGTACCTGCACCAAGGACGAGATGTTTCCACCAGTTTGTTTGAAGAGGAAAGAAAAGCTGAGTCATGATTCCAGTGAAGTCGGTGGAAGGATGTTTATTGAGCATTAAAGCAGAGACAAGTAGAAACAGAACTTTTCTCTCTGAGATGTTTTTCTTCTCGTTACATCTGGTTTGTCACAGAGGAAATGATCCATGTGTTTGACTCATAGACTGAATATAAAGGCTTTGACTGGGATGTGCTGCTGTTATACTGCAGCGCCACCTGTGGGTCAAAAGGAGAAAAGCCACCACCGCTCTGCACCTGATGCAGAAATGAAAACGTCCCATTTTTAAGTCCAGAGTTTTGATCTTTTGTGTCAAAGACAAAACTCTGATTTTAAACTCAAAGTGATTTCAATGTGTTGAACTTTGTGTTGAACTAAATCAGTTTGTGACGTGAATCCAGGAACTTTAAGATCATAAACAAACATATACACAGAATGTGGTTCTACACACATGGAGACACACTGAGGGACAAAGGTGGACAATAATAAAGACAAACTTAAACACACTGTATGTGACTCTTTATAGAGGGTTTATATATTCTGCTTGTGTTGTTTCATTTCAATAAACACAACCTTCATGTGAATAAACATAATCAGAGCAGGGAGGTTGCTGGTTTGAATCCGGTTCAGATGGGGTCTTCCTGTGTGGAGTCTGCATGTTCTCCCCGTGTTTTCTCCAGGTGCTCCGGCTTCATCTCACAAACACATGCAGATTAGGGGTTGTGTAGATTGGAGACTACACACAAGCTGCTGCTGCTTCAGCCTCTGGATCCTCAGGACACAGCTCAGCCTCCGTCCACACACACTGTCCTCTTCACACTGTCCTCTTCACACTGTCCTCTTCACACTCAGCTCCACTAAGACCACCTCCACCTGTTGAGAGAAGAAGACATCAGTGTCACAGAGACTCACTTCATCAGCTGTGAGTCAGTGATGCAGCTCATCCAGTAGAAAGAGCAGCAGGGACTTCAGTCCTGTTCAGAGGTGGAGCAGCTTCCTCTCTGCTTCATGTTCACGTGTTGGAATGAACACGCTAAGAGCTCAGTGTGTGTCCTCTGCATGTCAAAGTGCAGAGTGGACACCTGAGAGGTGGATTTACTGCTGTTACAGGTGAAGCCATGTTTCACTGTGTGTTGATGAACATCTGCTTCTGACAAACTGGGACCAGAGGAGACAGATGGACCTCAGCAGAGGTTCTGCTCTGTATAAAGAGCTCCTGGTTACCATGTGATGAGGAGAGGCTTCAGTCCCACTGATCTCAGAGCTGTGACAAAGATCCACCTGATCAGTTCTTCACTGATGAAGTGAGAGGACAAACTGTCTCAGATCAGATGAAGACGACACCGTCTCTGTCCCTCGTGTGAGGCTGTCAGCTGTGGTCCAGCTTGTGTAAGTTACAGCGCCCCCTGGTGGCATCTGGTCAAAATATATTACGTGACCACGACATAATAACGTGTGAACGAGATAAATAACTCGAGGCCACGAGATCTGAATCTGTTGTTTACTAACAAGACGAGTGGAAGACAAGAAGACACACACTGTCTCACTGTCTCTGAGGACACACTGTCTTACTGACTTTGAGGACACACACTGACTTTGAGGACACACACTGTCTCTGAGTACACACACTGACTCTGAGGACACACACTGACTCACTGTCTCTGAGGACACACACTGTCTCACTGTCTCTGAGGACACACACTGTCACACTGTCTCTGAGGACACACACTGTCACACTGTCTCTGAGGACACACACTGTCTCACTGACTCTGAGGACACACACTGACTCTGAGGACACACACTGTCTCACTGACTCTGAGGACACACACTGTCTCACTGTCTCTGAGGACACACACGGTCTCACTGTCTCTGAGAACACAGACTGTCTCACTGTCTCTGAGGACACACACTGACTCTGAGGACACACAATGTCTCACTGACTCTGAGGACACACACTGTCTCACTGTCTGTGAGGACACACACTAACTCTGAGGACACACACTGTCTCTGAGGACACTCACTGTCTCTGAGGACACACACTGACTCTGAGGACACACTGTTTCTGAGGACACACACTGTCTCTGAGGACACACACTGTCTCACTGTCTCTGAGGACACACACTTTCTCTGAGGACACACATTGTCTCACTGTCTCTGTGGACACACACTGTCTCTGAGGACACACACTGACTCTGAGGACACACACTATCTCACTGTCTCTGAGGACACACACTGACTCTGAGGACACACACTATCTCACTGTCTCTGAGGACACACACTGTCTCTGAGGACACACACTGTCTCACTGTCTCTGAGGACACACACTGTCTCTGAGGACACACACTGTCTCACTGTCTCTGAGGACACACACTGTCTCACTGTCTCTGAGGACACACACTGTCTCTGAGGACACACACTGTCTCACTGTCTCTGAGGACACACATTGTCTCACTGTCTCTGAGGACACACACATGGACCTGTCTCCAGGAAGCTGAGGTCATCTGGTGTTTTGGGGACAGGATGAGTCTGGAGACATTGAGATGTTCTGGGTGAGTTAGAGATCAACTGAACCAACCAGACGTTGATTTAAACTTCCCTTATCCGTCCCTTTAAGGAGAGTGTGCACCACACAACAGTGTAGAGTCACTGTGGTCAGTGGGCGGAGCTTCTATACGGGTTGATCTCCAACTGAACCTGGAGCAGGTTAGCTGTCATCAGAAGTTACCATGGTGATTGACCTGGTTAAGAAGTGGACGAGCTTCGTAGAACTGAAAAAACTAAACCTGAAGTTAACCTGATAACCACAAATCCTGCTTGGTAGCACAGACCCTGGATCTGTGACACTGACTGTGTTTAGTAACATACTGAAGAAAGCAGCGTGGACTGACTCCAACCATCTACTGACCTCAGAGTCTCCAGTCCACAGGTTGGACTCTGCTGTAGATCAAGAAGCTCCTTCACTGCTGAGTCCTGCAGGTCGTTGTCACTCAGATCCAGTTCTCTCAGATGAGAGGGGTTTGACCTCAGAGCTGAAGCCAGAGAAGAACAGCTGATCTCTGACAGACTGCAGAGACACAACCTGGATAAAGAATAAAACTTAACTGTAAATTAAACTGAGTTCATGTGTGAAAATAACAGACACATATTCATGTCACACAGACTCATAACTTGGAAGATAAATATGAAATCAGACATGTTGGACTAAAAACTGATCCTGATTCAGTACAAATAGATTATTTGGACCCGGTCTCTGTCCTGCAGATCAGTTTAGGAAATCCAGAACTAAACTCAGTGTTTTAACAAGTAGCTGAATATTTAAAATGTCACAAATTAATTCATGAATGGATTCAAGTTATGTATGAAGAGGAATTATGTTCAATTAGAATTAAATGAGATAAATTGGGTATAAATGCTGTTTTATAGATATGAGATCTACAAAAGTCAGTCAGTGAACTGACCTCAGAGTCTCCAGTCGACAGGTTGGACTCTGTAGAAAACCACACAGCTCCTTCACTCCTGAGGCCTGCAGGTTGTTTCCACTCAGATCCAGTTCTCTCAGATGAGAGGGGTTTGACCTCAGAGCTGAAGCCAGAGAAGAACAGCTGATCTCTGACAGTCTGCAGTACACCAACCTGGATAAAGAAATATGAATATTAGAATGTGTCCTCCTGTTGTTGTGGATCGTCATCATGTCAACACAGACTCTCAACATGCTGCTGACCTCAGTCCAGTCTGTGACCTGAAGATAAATATCAGATCAGACATGTTGGACCATTGTTTCATTCATCAGCTTCTTCTCTGTGTGTTGGTCACTGAGCAGGTTTGTGTAATTAAACACTGTTTAAAGTAGGGATGGCTCCTGATGTCACTTCCTGTTTGTTTCTATACTTATCAACTGTCCAACGTGTTTCAATAAGAATGTGTCTTATTTTGAAAACCTGAGGAGGACGAGTGCTCGGCCTCAGTCCACATGTTATTTACTGACACTTTCTTAGTGATCAGGAGCAGGTGAGTGCAGGTGAATGGAGTTGATGAGGTGGACGTGACTGACAGGCTGGGTGAGTGACAGATGACTGAGGGACAGTGAGCAGAGCAGAACTGAGACAATTTAAATAAATAATGACCCAATAAGAAAGAAAGTCTGAAAAGTGAAGAAGGATTTAAGGACCTCAGAGTCTCCAGTCGACAGTTTGGACTCTCCAGTCCAGAACACAGCAGCTTCACTCCTGAAACCTGCAGCTTGTTGTTGTCACTCAGATCCAGTTCTCTCAGATGTGAGGGGTCTGACTTCAGAGCTGAGGCCACGACTTCACAGTGAGTCTCTGAGAGTTCACAACCACTGAGTCTGTAATTAAAGAAAATATCAAATCTGTGAGAATTAAATCAGAAAACACAACATTCATACAAAACGTGATCATGTGACCCTCACCCTGGTAAATCCCCTCTTTGTTAAAACACCTCTGACACACGCACAAACACACACACACACACACACACACACTGACACACACACACTGTGACGGCCTGCTGGCCTGTACCTTTCCATGACAGGTGTCTAACCCTCTGTTTGTGTCCCTGGTCTCTGTGTGCAGTGCTGCTGATTGGAGGTAACGAGCCGTAACTGGGTGCACCTGGTACGCAGGTGCACCGGACTCCTTGAAAGCTCTGGCTCCTCCTCCTCCTCCTCGGGGGGGCTCGACCTGCAGCAGACACAGGCTGAGCGGGGGGGGCTTGGCCAGCACCGGGGGGTCGTGCTGAGCATTCGTTTTGTCTTGTGCGTTGTTTTGTTTGAATATCTGCACCTCTGAGGTTCTACAATAAACCCATCCTGGAACCTGGTAAAACTACCGTCCGCTCTGTCGTGTCATTCATACTCTGGGTGTGACATATGGGGGCTCGTCCAGAAGAAAGAAAGAAACGACAGTTTGTAGTGAAGTTGGATAATTAGGGGTGAGTAAACGTCGTCGTGTTATTTCGTCTGATTGAACCTGGATTTGGAAAATTGGATCAGTAAATTACCTGAGATAAGATTAGTGCGTGTCTTTGGATGCGTGGTTTGTTATTTTTGTTTGTTATTTTTGGGTGACAGGGACCTGGAGCGGTCGTCTCGGGGGCATTTCCGATTTCCGTGGAGCCATTATCAACCGGTGGCTCTTTCGGATTTACGGGCTCGGTGCTTAAAATCCCCGGTCTCACGTCACCTGAAGAGGAGCAGGGTCTACTGTTTATACAGATGTCGGGTCATTTGTTGATCTCAATAGCAGGTCACAATTTAATTGGGGAATATGACTTCAAAAATTGTGACTGTTTTTATCCAGACTCCGTCAGCTGAGTTATTAAACTCAATGACAAAGGAGCAGTTAATCGAGGTGACAATTATGACATCGTCGTTTCCGTATTACAAAGGAGGTTAAAAGAGAGTTAGGTGCGTAGTGGTGGCCGGTTAGTGGATCAGCAGGTGCTAACAACTACAGCTGCACCATCTGAGCCACCGGCGCCACACGCGCTTACTCAGTGTTGCCAACTCCTCAGTAAGGAAAGTAGCTATTGGCTGTCCTAAAAGTCGCTAATTGTCGCTAAATGACGTCATCGCCATTTTTGCATAATGTAATGGTCGCTATAGGACGTACAGAAGGTGAGAGAAAAACACCCTAAATATGTTTGGAACTTAAAATAAGCTTTCTTCTGCAGAAGCATATTACATTCACTTCACAAAGAAAATTATTCTGTTTTTCTGAGATAATTATCTCGGAGATAAATGCCCCAAAAAATAAAAAATAAAAGTGAATGGAATACGCTTCCGTATTTTTCTGTTGATTCTTTTTTTTTTTATCTTGCCATAGAAATAGGCCATCACTTCTCAAAATAACTTCATGACTTTAATGCTGTATCTAGACCCACATACATAAATCTATTTTGTCCTGTATTGTTAAATGTTAGAATATCAATTTAATCAAAATGATATGTGGGGTGGAACTTCTAGCTCTACCTCCAGCCCTCCTCCTTTATCCGCCTTGGGACCGGCAAAATGATCCAAAAGAGATACTATGGCAGAGCAAGTTATTTATTTTTTTCTTCTTAAGTTTGGTTCAGTTTTCAGTTTCACCACGTTCCACACGAGAGATGTGGACTCTGCAACATGACTCATGTTTTCCAGTGACAGTGAAGATACACTGACACTTACATCCCGCTCTGTAAGCCAGGGCAGGATCAGCGATTAATTTGCTGTCTGGAGGACGCGGAGTGTGGGTCTCCTCTGCTCTGACTGCAGCTGGGACTGCTGCGCAAGGCTACTGGGAGACTGACCGCCTGTGAGTGCGCTGGGATGGCGGAGGGGCTCACGGCATCACCCGCTGCTCGTTGAGGACAGTCACTGCAGAACGATACGTGCTTTCACGTCAGTCTCCAAAACACCAGAAAGTCTCTAATATCACCAGAAGTCGCCATGAGGGTTTGGAAAGTCGCCAGATTTAGCGACAAAGTCGCCAAGTTGGCAACACTGCGCTTACTTTTGAGGAGCAAAAGCCTCTGCTTGTAATGCAGAGGGAGACGGAGCTTGATAAAATCCATCTCACACAAGAGGTTGAGAAAATAAAACTGGATCAAGAGCAGCATCGATCTGCTGCGGGATGGTAGAATGCCAGGTGGACAGTCACCTACGCCTGGATTGAACGTTGAAAAGAAGATTTGTTTAGTTCCACCATTTAGAGAGGCTGATGTGGACACTTTTTTTCAATTGTTCGAGCGGGTAGCTGATGCGCACAGTTGGTCAGACGTGGAGAGGACTCTGCTCCTCCAGTGTGTGTTGACCGGCCTGCGTGCGCCTCTGCGTGTGTGGCAGACAGCGAGGTGACGTTTGATCCTTTCATCTCTGAGGGCTTTGTGTCACTTGTTGGTGGTCATAAAGTCCGAGTGAAAATATTGAGGGATACTGGGGCCAGTGGGTCTTTTATATTAGGGTCGGTGTTGCCTTTCTCTAATGCATCTTACACTGGGAATTCGCTGTTGATTCGTGGAATTGGCTTAAACACAATTTCAGTGCCGTTGCACACTGTCTCTCTTGAGTGTGAACTAGTGGAGGGAGACGTGGAGCTTGGTGTTCGGCCTGCACTACCTATTGATGGCATCTCAGTGGTGCTCGGGAACCAGCTGGCAGGTAGACGCATCTGGTCAGATACGTCTTCTCCTCTGGTGGTTACTGAAGAGCCGCTGTCCACCGGTGAGAGTGCTGAAAAGTATCCGAAGGTGTTTACCGCATGTGTAGTGACTCGCTCTGCCAGTCGAAGAACTGAGACCGAGAGAGTGCAGTCAACTAAATCAAAGTCTTTTTCGCTCGCTGATTATCCCGTCTGTGTATCACGTGAGGAATTGGCAGAAGAGCAAAAGTCAGATGAGACATTGAAATCACTCTTTGAACTCGTTAACGTTGACCATGAAATTCGGAATAAAGCGGGGGGGCTACTTCGTTAAAGACGGCGTGCTGTTAAGGAAGTGGTCTCCTCACGCCGATTGCTTTGTTGGTGATCCAGTTGTCCAGGTGGTGGTGCCTGCTAAGTTTCGTCTGCTGGTACTCGAAACCGCTCATGATAAGCTCGCTGGTCATGCCGGTGTACAGAAAACATATGATCACATTTTGTGCTATTTCCACTGGACGCGAGTTAAGCGCGACGTTGCCAGTTTTGTAAGAACGTGCGGAACATGTCAGCTGACAGGTAAACCCAATGTGATGCTGAAGCCGGCTCCGTTGCGTCCGATTCCGACTGCGAGTCGACCTTTTGAGCACCTTATCATTGACAATGTTGGGCCTCTCCCTCGCTCTAAAACAGGCTGTGAGTACCTGCTCACGGTTATGTGCCAGACCACTCGCTACCCGGCTGCTTTTCCATTACGTTCTATTAACACGAAAGCAATTGTTAAAGCACTGAGTCAATTTATTTCAACTTTCGGGTTACCGAAAGTTGTGCAGTCTGATCGGGGGAGTAACTTTACTTCCAAATTGTTCAAAGACGTTCTCAGGCAATTGGGAATTCAGCAAAATCTGTCAACCGCTTATCACGCTCAGAGCCAAGGTGCTTTGGAACGCTTTCATTCAACGCTGAAATCACTGCTTCGTGCATATTGTGTCGAGTTAGGGGGCGATTGGGAGGAGGGCCTGCCGTGGCTGATGTTAGCAGCCAGGGGGGTCATGCATGAGAGTACTGGCTTTAGTCCAAATGATCTTGTTTTTGCGCACCGTGTGCGTGGGGTGATGTCGGTGCTCCATGATCAATGGACTGATTCAGAACCGCCTGATAATTTGTCTGAGTACGTTCTGGGTTTCCGCCGCCGTCTTTCCTCTGCCTGGAGAATGGCTAGGGAACGGCTGGAGGAGTCCCAGAAGAAAATGAAAACACTCTTCGATCGTCGCACGGAGCACAGAACGTTTGTTGTTGGTGATTTAGTGCTCGCGCTGCTTCCGGTACTTGGTTCACCGTTTCAGGCCAGGTACGCTGGACCCTATAAGGTCCTGCATCGTGGTCTGAATGATAATTACATGATCTCGACCCCCGACAGGAGGAATGTCACTCAACGATGTCATGTTAATCTCTGGAAACCGTTTCATACTCGTGAGGAGCGGCGCGCTTCGAAAACGATCGATCCCGTGGTGCTGGTGGAGAGCTCCTCTCAGGTGCTGGTGGACAGCTCCTCTCAGGTGCTGGTGGACAGCTCCTCTCTGGTGCTGGTGGACAGCTCCTCTCAGGTGCTGGTGGACAGCTCCTCTCTGGTGCTGGTGGACAGCTCCTCTCAGGTGCTGGTGGACAGCTCCTCTCTGGTGCTGGTGGACAGCTCCTCTCTGGTGCTGGTGGACAGCTCCTCTCAGGTGCTGGTGGACAGCTCCTCTCTGGTGCTGGTGGACAGCTCCTCGCTGGTTCGCGCACCTTTGATTGTGGCAGCTTCAGAGGGGGAGGAGTTTAACACAACCGATGATTGTGTGTTACAAGGGCGTTTAAAGAATTCTGAGACATTGTTAGCCATGCCTTCAGTCCTAAAAAATTTCAGTTCGATTCAGAGCCAAGAGCTCACTGATTTGCTTGGGGAGTTTAAAGTGTTGTTCTCTGATGTGCCCACACAGAGTGATTTACTGGAGCACGATATCGATGTGGGGGGTGCTGAGCCCATCCGGCAGCGTTTCTATCGAGTGCCTATCGAGAAAAAGGAAAGTCAGAACGAAGAGGTTCAGTATTTGCTTAACAATAACTTAGCTGAACCGTCTTTCTCCAGCTGGTCTTCGCCATGCTTATTGGTTAAAAAGTCGGACGGTACGTTTCGTTTTTGTACTGATTGTCGCAAGCTCAATGCTGTAACCAAACCTGATTCGTTTCCTTTACCTCGTATAGAGGACTGTATTGATGAAGTCGGAGCAGCCAAATTCGTCACCAAATTGGATCTCCTTAAAGGATATTAGCAAGTGCTGTTAACTGAGAGGGCTCGTGAAGTTTCCGCTGTTATCAGGCCTAGAGGTTTATTTTCGTATCGTGTCATGTCATTCGGGCTGCGTAATGCCCCAGCGACATTTCAGAGATTAATGAATCGTGTTGTGGCTGGGCTGGAAGGAGTAACTGTTTATTTGGATGATGTGGTTACTGTCAGTAATACCTGGGCATCACATCTGGAGCGCTTGCGACTGCTCCTCGCGCACCTGGCACAGGCACGGCTCACGGTTAATCTGGCCAAGTGTGAGTTTGCTGGAGCGACCGTGACCTACCTGGGTAAGGTAGTGGGGCAGGGCCAAAGTACAGGTTATTGACAAGTTCCCTGTTCCTGCTACAAAACGTGAGTTAATGCGCATCCACAGAATCCTGCCAAAACGCGTTTGACTCTGTGAAAGCTCTGCTTAGCTCCGCACCCGTTTTGATGGCTCCACGACTGGACAAACCATTTAAAATTCAAACGGATGCCAGTAACGTCGGCGCTGGAGCTGTGCTAATTCAAGAAAATGACACTGGCATAGAACATCCTGTATGTTTCTTTTCTCGAAAATTCAAGAATTATCAATTGAGTTATTCGGTAATTGAGAAGGAGGCCCTCGCGCTCGTATGGGCACTCCAGCATTTCGAAGTGTATGTGGGTGGGCATTGTTCGGCCGTGGTTGTTTCTAGCGACCATAACCCACTTACGTTTCTACAGTCTCTCCAGAACCCAAACCAACGGCTGATGAGATGGAGTCTCTTTCTTCAGCCGTACAATCTGGATATTCGCCACATTAGGGGCTCTGAGAATATAGTTGCAGAAGCCTTGTCACGAGCCCATGTGTGTGCGGAGTAGTGTGCGTGAATGCTAGTGTGTGCGAGAGTGCTTGTGGGAGTGGTTGTGCGTGTCAGTTGGTATTTCTTCTACTTGAGCCAATTATTTAGCTTTCCGGGTGCTGGTAGTGGTTTGGTGGGAAGTATTTCAGGGTAGTTTTTTTTTCTCCACTTTTACAGGCTAAATAAATTCACGGTGTAATAAAACGCACGATGTATGTAATGTTTATATGTTTGACTGGATTTTGGTTATGTCTATGGTGTGCACATCTGGTGAGCGGTGGTAGTGTGGTAGGTGAAAACCAGGGGTTTCCATCTTTTAAGGGGGAGGGTGTGACGGCCTGCTGGCCTGTACCTTTCCATGACAGGTGTCTAACCCTCTGTTTGTGTCCCTGGTCTCCGTGTGCAGTGCTGCTGATTGGAGGTAACGAGCCGTAACTGGGTGCACCTGGTACGCAGGTGCACCGGACTCCTTGAAAGCTCTGGCTCCTCCTCCTCCTCCTCGGGGGGGCTCGACCTGCAGCAGACACAGGCTGAGGGGGGGGGGCTTGGCCAGCACCGGGGGGGGGGGTCGTGCTGAGCATTCGTTTTGTCTTGTGCGTTGTTTTGTTTGAATATCTGCACCTCTGAGATTCTACAATAAACCCATCCTGGAACCTGGTAAAACTACCGTCCGCTCTGTCATGACACTGACACACACTGACACAGACTGAAACACACACTCACACACTCACACTGACACACACACACACACACACACACACACACACTCTGATTGAACATGTTATTGATCATGTCTGGACTCACTCAGCCTTCCTGCAGTTCCTCACAGCTGGGATCAGTCTCAGTCGACCCTGGTATGTTGTGTTGAACTTCTTCAGGTCCAACTCATCCAGAACCTCCTCTGACATCTGCAGCATGTAGGCCAGAGCTGAGCAGTGGATCTCAGAGAGTTCCTCCTCTGATCTGTTCTCTGACGTCAGGAACTGTTTCATCTGCTGATGAACTGAGTGGTCGTTCATCTCAGTCAGACAGTGGAAGATGTTGATGCTTCTGTCAGGAGAAATGTCATCACTCTTCATCTCCTTCAGTTTGTTGATGACTCTCTGGATGATCTCTGGATTGTTCTCTGTCTGACCCAGCAGGCCTCCTAAGACTCTCTGGTTGGACTCCAGACTGAGGCCGTGAAGGAAGCGAACAAACAGGTCCAGATGACCATTTGTACTCCAGAGGGATTTCTTTATGGTTCTCCACAGGAGGTCATTCAGGGAGAAGGTACTGTCTGTGTCCTCACATGTTCCCAAGAAGTTGTTGAGTTCTTCTGTGTTCCTCTCGGTGTAACAGTGGAACATGTAGACTGCAGCCAGAAACTCCTGAACGCTCAGATGAACAAAGCAGTAGACTGATTTCTGGAAGATCACACACTCTCTTCTGAAGATCTCAGTACAAACTCCTGAGTACACCGAGGCCTCTGTGACATTAAGACCACACCGCTCCAGGTCTTCTTGGTAGAACATGATGTTTCCTTCCTCCAGATGTTTAAGTGCCAGCCTCCCCAGCTTCAGGAGAACGTCCCTGTCAGCCTCCGTCAGCTGCTGTGGAGTCGTCTCATGTCCCTCACCGTACTTGTTGTTCTTCCTCTTTGTCTGAACCAGCAGGAAGTGTGAGTACAGGTCAGTCAGGGTCTTGGGCAGCTCTCCTCTCTGGTCTGTGGTCAACATGTGCTCCAGAACTGTAGCACTGATCCAGCAGAAGACTGGGATTTGACACATGATGTGGAGGCTCCTGGACGTCTTGATGTGTGAGATGATTCTGCTGCACAGCTCTTCATCACTGAATCTCCTCCTGAAGTACTCCTCCTTCTGGGCCTCAGTGAAGCCTCGTACTTCTGTGACCCTGTCAACACATGTAGGAGGGATCTGATTGGCCGCCGCAGGTCTGGAGGTTATCCAGACGAGAGCCGAGGGAAGCAGATTCCCCCGGATGAGGTTTGTCAGCAGCACGTTGACTGATGACCTCTGTGTGACCTCAGACACAAGCTCCCTGTGGTTGAAGTCCAGAGAAGGTCTGCTTTCATCCAGGCCGTCAAAGATGAACAAAGGTTTACAGACAGCGAGCGTCTCTGCAGTGAGCTTCTGTAACGCTGGATGGAAAACATGGAGCAGCGTGAGAAGACTGTGCTGCTGGTCCTTCACCAGGTTCAGCTCCCTGAACGAAAGCACAGCCAGCAGACCCACATCCTGGTTCTCTAAACCCTCTGCCCAGTCCAGAGTGAACTTCTGCACCAAGAAGGTTTTTCCAACGCCAGCGACTCCGTTGGTCAGGACGACTCTGATGCTGCTCTGCTGGTCAGTGGAGGCTTTAAAGATGTCCTGGACCTTGATGGGAGTGTCCTGGAGGATCTTCATCTTGGAAGCCGTCTCAAGCTGCCTCACCTCATGTTGAGTATTAACCTCTTCACTCTGTCCCTCTGTGATGTAGAGCTCAGTGTAGATCCTGTTGAGGAGGGTTCTACTTCCTGTTTCATCACTTCCTTCAGTCACATGTTCACATCTCCTCCTCACACTGAGCTTATGTTCATCTGAAACCTCCTGCAGACCACGATCTGCTGAAAGACAAGAAACAATGTGAGAGACACAGAATCTGAGAATCTGCTGATTGTTTTCATCAGATACAGAAAAACTACAGAAAATAAAAGCTTTTTAACTTTGTGCTTTTCTAACGATGTTAAATGTTGATGCTGTATGAAGGAACAAAATAAAACCACATGTGCTGTTGTCAGAAGTGAAGACATCAGCAGACACATGTACAGTGCTGCTCTGACCGGCTGTCTGACCTCCAGCTCCTGTTCTGGATCTTTGTCCACACTGGGGACAGGAAGAGTCTCCTGAAGAACCAGACTGGTCCCAGTATGAGGTGATGCACTGTCTGCAGAACCAGTGTCCACAGCTGGTGGAGACTGGATCCTTCAGGACGTCCTGACACGAAGCACAGCAGGACGACTGCTCCTCCTCAGAAACATGACTCCTCTTCCTCTCCCTGTGAAGACATGTCCTGATAACTCACATGTCACAGTCACAGGTTGTCATCACTTCTGTCAAGGAGGTTTTGTGTTCACCCAGTATGTTTGTGTGTGGTTGGTTCGTTAGTGGGATTATAAAAAACAACAGATTACCAGTAAACTTGGTGGAAGATTGTGGTCTGTGAACCAGATCGGGGGGGGGGGGGGGGACCTCTGTCACAGACATGTTCAGAGGACTGATGTTTACCAGTGTGTGGAATTTGGTGCAGATCCAAATCAGAATGAGTCTCTAGTGGATTTCAAAGTGGTTTCATAAGGAGCGTGTTGGTTCTTGGTGGAGGTCTGAGCTCTTTGAGTGATTCTGAGAGATTAGTCACCAACTTCAATGAAGCTGTGTCCTAATGCAGGGGCCACACTAGAGGAAACTAGATCCTCTTCAGAGCAGGTCCCAGTAGAAACAGTCTCTTACTCTGTGTGTGAGGGTCCAGGTTCTTTACTGAAGAATATAGGATGATCCATGGACCAGTCACTCTTCAGAGACAGACAGCTGAACCCTGGAGACTCTGCTCTGTCCTCTTCCTCCTCATAACCACTCATCTTCAGTCTGAGAGGAGAAACACTGTGAGCTCAAACACACACAATGAAGCCAGGTAGTAAACTCAGTGTTTCTTCAAATATAACAAACGCTCCTACACTGTGTCCCTGTTGTCACGTAACCTGAGACAGTTGTAGGTTTAATGTGTTGGACTCAGCCAATCACAGCGTCGAGTCAAACTGTTGATTCACTGACAGAAGTTCATCCTGAATCTTCTTCTCTCTAAAGTCCACGAGCAGAAAACTGACCCAGAGTCAGTGACAGTGAAATAATATGAATGAATAATATAAATGTAGCTGAACACTCACCAGCCTCAGACTTCACGTCTCCTCCGTCTGCTCCTTGAAGTGAGAACCAGTCTGAACACTTTCACTGGAGGCTCCTCCCCCTCTCTGCAGGTACTGGAAATCACATGACTCTGGGTGTGACTGTGTGTGTGTGTGTGTGTGTGTGTGTGTGTTAGTTGTGTTCACACTCACCTGCTCACATTCCTTCCTTCTGCTCGTCCAGGTGAAAATGGAGTCTGACCGCTCCCTGTTCTCAGGCTCCTCCTCCCTGTGGAACCAGTTCACATGAAGCTGAACCTAACCCATGTTTCCTCCTGTGAGGTGAAGGTTGTTATATTTGGTGTTGGAGCTGAATGTGTGACTCCATCTGCAGAACTCTGCCACGTCAGGTCACATTCATACATCGAGAATAATAATTATTAGTTACATGACAGAACTGATAAGATGAACATACCAGGTATTAACAAGAGAGAGAGAGATAGGGAGAGGGAGAGAGAGAGAGAGGGAGAGGGAGAGAGGGAGACAGAGAGAGAGACAGAGAGAGAGAGAGAGGGAGAGGGAGAGAGGGAGAGAGAGAGAGAGAGAGAGAGAGAGAGAGAGAGAGGGAGAGAGGGAGACAGACAGAGAGAGAGAGAGAGACTTTTAAGTTAACTTTTATTTAAATCATTTCATGAAATAAACATAATAAATAACACTTCAATCAGATCATATTTTACACAAGAAACTACATGTCACACTAACCCTAACCCACACGGAAATTAAAAATGAAGGATCAGTGAACCGTCCTCCTCTGTGGAACATAAAACCTGTCCCCCCCCCACTGAGATGTAAAAGCTTCCAGGTTACTGGTCAGGCTGTAGAAGGTGTGTTCTACTTCACGTGAGTTGCTACCAAGCCTTTAAAACACTTCACCACATCAGTCCAGCCTACCCTCAACATCTGGTTCTTCCTGCTCTTCCAGGTGGCCAGTTTGGCCAAACAGGAAGTTCACCAGGACGAGTGTTTCCCTTTTTCTTTTTTTGTATTTAGGCCCAAAAACAAACAAAGGGAGAGAAAAGTTCTCCCCCAGAGCCTCCACCCACTGCTGCAGTTGTCTAAATAAACCCTAAATGCCTCTCGTGAAGGGAACAGGACAGCTCAGCCCCCCCCCCCCCCCCTCCACCACGCATTTGTACAGCAGTTTAATCCAGGAACCCCCCCCCCCCCCCCGAGCACCAAAAGCCTGCAAAGTTGAAAATAAAAACTTGTGATCCACACGGTCAAATGCTTTTTCCTGAGCTGAGACTCAATTAAGCATTTGTGACGATGTGAAAAACCTTTAAGGGCCTTGAAAGTAAAAAAAAGACCTAAAACGCTTTGAAGTGTCCCCCAAACTGGGATCAGGACTGGCATCTGGTCGACTGGAGACTTAAAACCAGTTCCTGTGAACGAGGAGAGATCAGATTTAAAGACGGAGCGGTTTGACAAATCAATAAAAACTCCACGTATGAGCATCAGAATCCAGTCGTTGCCTGTTTTTAATTAACTGCACACCAACACATGTACACACCCCCCCCCCCCCCCCCCCCACCGGGGTCACACAAACACAGGGAAAGCAATGTCTCACCGGAATCAATTTCCAAATTGCCTGTTAATCTTATCTTATTAAAACTACTAAATTAAAGTCCACCCACGAGCTCCACTCTAACCCCGGATGTGTGGCTAAACGAGTCGCTGTGTTCAATTCTACATCTCATATCTGTAGCTGCTCCTCGTGCACGTCCACACCTGGCGTGCACGTCCCAGGCTGTCGGCTGTGGGCTGCGATAGCAAGGATTGTTGAAGTGTACACACACACACACACACACACACACACACAGAGTGGCTGAGTTAACTTGACAGATTGTCATTGGAATACTGTAATGGGACTCAAACCCCCGGACACACACACACACACACACAGACACACACAGACACATAGCAGAGGATTGTGTCACAGCGGGGGGGATGATTGACAGGCCTCAGGATGGTGATGGAGACTGATAGGAGCCCCGGACTTCAGTGTGAACAGCAGGTCGTCTGAGGGAACAGCCGCAGCACAGACTTGGTTGATTTACATGTTGATATGATTCTTAACAGACGAGTCACGGAGGGTTTGGAACTCACGACATTTCGGGTGAATTCACAAATAGAATCGTGAGCTGCGGTTTAGCGGCGGCTCTTGTCTCCGGTGAGAAGTTTGAATCAGAATCATTTGTTTTTAACCAAACCTGCAAAACTTTTATCTCTTTAATTAAATGAGGTTTGTCAGTTGAATTCAATAAAAAGTCTCAACTCACAGGAGAAAAATATTAATTTGTTCTTTCTGTCTAAACGAGGACTGATAATAGCACAGAACTAATTATTCTATTCTATGATATTTTATCATGTCAAAGTATTTATGCAGATTGGAACCTTTTTGAAAAATTGGAAAATTGGACCAGTTAAAGCTCAAAATATTGTAAAATATTTTTAGTGATGTGGTTTGAATTTAACAAGACCCGCATTGCAGACTGCAGGGGGAAGAGACATTGGATTTCAAATAAATCAAATTAATAAATGAAAACAGGTTTACAGGGTAAGAGAAATGAAAGGGACCCAAACTAATGAAGAGGAAACATGAGGGAACAAGTCAGAAGCTAAACAGGAACAATCAGAAACTAAATGGATGAACACTCCACTTATGAAACCACTTTCATATTCACTAGATCCAGATGTTTCTTTTAATTTGGAGCTGCACCAAATTGCACACATGCATAAATATAAGTCTCCTCAAATTAAAATAAATTTTCATCTAGAGACATTCATTCTAAAACGTTGAAAACTTTTGAATCCTGGATCTGTCCCATGATACAGATTCATATCAAAGTTTGAGAGGAGCTTCCATGACTCATCCTCTTATCAAGTTTCCTGGCAAATCATCCAGTAGTTTTTTGGGAATCTCGATAATTAAGGAAAAAGAAATATAAACAAAATCTAAACCAATCATAAAGTCGTTAAAGTCCTTCACAGGAACAGATCAGAAGAGTTTTTATTATTTCTTTAAGTCTATGATGCTCGTCTGTGTTGATTCGTGTCCTCAGCTCTCGTCTGTCTCCCCCTGCAGGTGTCCGGGGGACATTCAGGTGATGCAGGTCCCCCGCTCATCCCAGTGGAGGAGCCAGCGAATGACGAGTGGCCAGGGCTGCTGAACGCCCCCCCCGCCCCCACCGCCGCCACCGCCGCCCGCAGCCCCCTCCCCCCCCCCTCGCCCCCTCCACCTCTGATGGCTCTATGGGGCGTGGTCAGCCTCAGCTTCTCCACCAGATACAAGATCTACAGGTAGGTCAGGAGGAGGAGGAGGAGTTCACCCCTGCTTCATCGTTACTGCCGTGTGAAAATGTCACAACAATAGTTATCCTCCATAATTTAAGACCTTTTCTTGGTGGGATCCACACGAGGCTTCGGGGAGAAACACCTTTAAAGAGGTTTTTGAGGATTCAGCATCATTCTTTAATGTGGAGGGAGAGAAACCCTGCATGAGGCCATTAATACTGCACACACAGGATATACACTGCATATATCCTCAACTGCTTCGTTAGAGGAAAAATATATAGGCTCGATTTAGAGAAGTGTTCTTCATAATTAATGTGGACCATGAATTCCTGCAGCTTCAAGGCCAGGCCCCAGAAACTTATACAGATCCTCACCTGACCCGTATTAAAGCGCTGCGGAGAGAATTACCCAGCATGCATTGAAATGTGCTGCAGCTAAATCAGGTGGAGTCGAAATGAAATGATAGAGATGAGGGAGGAGGGGGAAGTGAACTGTATTCTGCTCCGGCTGACTCCACCTGCGAGTGGACATCCGCTGCGATGTGATTGGTCGAGGAGGAGCAGGTTCGAGTCGAGGTCAAGGTCACTCAGAGGTCGTGCTCCTCCTAATTAACCACGCTGCAGCTGCACGGGGGCTTTTCTGTTTTATTACCCGTACATTTACCCGCCTTTTTTTTATCGCGACATCAAAATGATGTAAGGGAGAAAATGCAACACAACTGGATGTGTGATGCTAGTGCACACAGTGGAGGGAGGACGTGCTCTGTGCGTTCCAGGCTGCTTAGTAGGCACACTGCAGTATTTGGCCTGTCGTGCAGGAAGGTTCCTCACAGCCAGCGTTCACAAGATGTCTGGCTCTCACCTCCACGGAATCACAATGCGTGACGTGCAGACGTGTCGCTGTCGACCGGTTCTGCCGCCGGGCGGGTCACCTGATCAGGTGGGGGAATGGAATATGTTAATGAGCGACTGGAAAATGAAGCAGATGATTTGTCGCGGCACGCACCGAGGCGTCGGCATGTGACCGGATCCGAGGAGCCGGCTCGTGAATCAAACCCGTCGTCATTCAGGAGGACGACGTCCAGGCCTCGGGAGAAAGAGACGGAAAGGGTTCCTGACATCTCTGGATTCGCATCTGGATGTTTTACGGCTCCACCGATCGGCTGCCGTGTCAGAGGGGTTTAATATTTCCTTCCCTGGCAAAAGGCGGCGGCCCCGTTTGGAGCCGAGCTGCAGGAGCGGTGAGATTAATAGTGTTATCATGTGGCCAAGTGATTAGTGAGCTCTTAGTACTTATTACTCTGCATTATCACAGAACCCCCTGAGAGGCTCCTGTCAGCTCGGGGGGGGGGGGGGGGGCGTTTGAGGCCCTCTGGATCACCACAATGCAGCAGTGATTAATAGTGATGATATTAAAAGGAAAAAACTAACCTAAAAAGTAAATAGCCTGTAAATCTTCCCCAAATTGAATTCACTTGGATTCTGTCCCGTTCGATGTTTTGGGAAAAGACTCCAACAAAGACAAGAGGGACACAGCTGCTGTGTGGCTTCTGTTTGAGCAGATATAACATAACGTCTTTATTTCAGTGCTGTGGTGATTGTTTTTCAGAAACGCACATCTGGAGTTGGCTCATAAAAAATTCAGCCGGTTTGTTTTATTGTGAAATTGCAATATTCTCTCCAGGGGGCGACACCCTGCTGTGTGTTGCTCTGGAACACACGTCCTGTCGGTTTCCTCATCGAGGCCGAGCCCTCGCGTGCCAACTGGAAAATAACACAACGCTGGGATGTCAACGAAATCAAGTCAAACTTTATTTCAAATTTGAAACTTGAAATGAACCACCAGTGCTGTTCTGAACTCGCCTTTTTAACGTTGGGGTCAATTTCCGTACTGGATTTGTGAATTAATTTAATATAACACGTCCTCAAAGGGATTTTCCTAATTAAATATCTTTAATAGCAAAGTCGCTCAAGGTTAAAATGTGATTTAAAGTGTGAAAAGTAAAGAGTATGGATTTGTTTAAATGGATTCAGCCGATCGTCCCTGGATCAAACCTCCACATGAAAGCTGCTGGAGAAGACTATTCCACTCAAAGAGCTTTTCATCCATTCATAGAGTTTATATACAGCTCCTCTATCACTACATCAATGTGATGGATGCATGATGGCTTCAGGTTCACCTCAACATGGACTGAAGGATCCAGGGATTGAATCTATGACCTTGTGGGTAGTAGACGACCCGCTTTGCCTCCACAGCCGCCCCCAGAAACGCCTCCCATCTAATTTCCTTCTTTAATGTATTTCGAACATGTGGTGAAAATAAAACAAAGTCTACAAATAATAAAACTATTTAAGCCAAATATGCGAAAAAGAGGGAGGCCAAGTACAAACTTGTTTAATCCCTCCTTCTCTATAAATCCAGAATTAATAATAATCTTTCTATGTATCTATAAATGTGTTGTTTTTTACCTTTGCTCTATGTTGATTATATGTACAAATACTAAATATAAGGCGATATAGATATTTAAACATGTATAATTTGATATAAACTCATTTAAATTCTTATTTAAAGCAAAAATGGATGAAGATAAACTCAGTAAAGTGACTTCAAACCAGGGATTAGTTTAAAAAAGGTTTAAATTACAGCACAGTGTCAAAGCATCAGTTAGCGTCCACACATAATGAATTAAAAAGCAAGGAGATATCTTTAGTTATTGTCTCCAGGACGTGCCCACCCTGTGAGTTCACCTCCATCAAAGGAGAAGCAGCTTGGTGTTTGATAGAAGATCCTCTTCAGACACACGGAGCAGCAGCAGATCTCTGTGAATCCTCAGGGAGTCTGCAGCTTCTCTGAGGAGCATCGAGGATGTAGAGCAGATTCTCTCACCGATGCTCCTCAGCCTCATCCCCTCACCTGAAATCCCCCCTCAGGTCTCAGCAGCTCCACGTTGCTGCTTGTGGTGAACAATCTGATAGAATCTAATAATGCTTTCCCTCAGTCTCGATATCAAATATCACTTCTTTATTTTTTGCTAAAGTCATAAGAGACGCTACATTAGATATTCTACCCTGAGCGAGCTCTGTTAATCGTTCAGGTTTTTCCTTTGGTTCTCACTCGTGTTCAATTTGTTGGCGCTGCAGGCGACTCTCTGGTGGAGATGATTCCACTGCAACGGAGAAAAGACCACAACAGAAACATGAGAGGATCCAGCACTTTGCTCTCAACTCAAACATATAAATATCTTCTGCACGGATAGCATGTAGCAGGTGCCTGAATCTTGACTCTTTTAAAACCAGCAGCGTTTTGCTCACATCTCGTTGTGTCAGCAGATTCTGAGCAGCTGCATTTCAGATGAAGTGAGACGCTCACGTCCTGACGTGTCGAGAAGATCCAACCGGCCGCAGCGATACATAAATCTCCAGCTTGTGTTTGCTGTAAATGATCATTTGTGACAAGTCCACGTCGGGCGGAGCGGCTCATCTCTCTGGTGCAGAACGCAGGGAGGAGGCGGCGGAGGAGAGGGTGATTGAAAGTGACACCATTATTTTCTGGTCTGGTCTTCGTCCATGTGCAGACCAGACCTCCTGCTAAATCCTCATGATTTATTATTCATTAATTATCTAGTCTGCTCGGTTAAGCTCTGGGACAAACGATGGAATCCTGCTGTTTCTGTCGTATAAATATAACAGCGTGGTGTTCTGAGGGTTATTCTGTAAACGCTCTTTAATTTTGGAAAAGTTGAATTATCCTGGGACCCAAAAATCCCTTCATATCAATCGTACCGGACATGATCCCAGTGCTGAACTGAACTCTGAGCACACATGTTGGTTATTGCACATCGATGTACTGCATACATTTGTTTATGCCGTCTTTTTTACTGGCAATAATAAACACTCTTTCATTTCATAAACCGGGGAACTGACAAACTCATTACAGCTCAGCATGTCTCCAATTTGCAGCTACAATAGTGGCAGATTCTAAATCCGTTGTATTTTTGGAACAACAGATCCCTGATTGGCCGACAGACGCAGACAGAAGCATTTCTAGTTTTTTTATTTTTGTCAGTGAGCGACCGTCAGTTTTTCCAGGTGAAATAAAACCGCTGCTGGCGGATTTAATCAACTGTAACCAGACGGATAATTAAGATGAATTCTGTGAGTTGGATGAAAACTCTCTCTCTGTCTCTCTCTCTCTCTCTCTCTCTCTCTCTCTCTCTCTCTCTCTCTCTCTCTCTCTCTCCCCTTGATTTTTAAACGTTTCAACGAACTCGACAGAAAATGAGAATTCAGCAGAAAGGTCTTCATGCATGATGATCTTGCAACGTCAGTGCAGCGATGATACAACTACAGAGTCTCAGGTGATGATCCTCGTATGAAATTAAGAAGCAGGTTCATAGTCAGAGCTGCTTCTGCCAGATATAGTGTTTTAGATCATTAGAAGGAAAACACGTCCTCAGGAATCAGATGACATTGGCTTCAGTAAAGTCCACAGTTTGTGTTGATGAAAGGTTTTAGAGTCGGCTCTTCTCTGGGAAACAGATGGACGTGGAGCAGGAACTCGGTCATAGTAAGTAGCTGCATAACAGACTGCAGCAGAATAATACTCCACCGGCGGCACAGAAATCCCTCTTCAGAGATGTGTGAATACCTGCAAACGCCTGTGTACTGTAAACACACCGCTCCCACCACCAATCACAGTAACCCAGTTCTCCCTGTTTCTGCAGCGTGATGAATGGACGAGCGCTAATGGTCGTCTGAGCGGAGAGAGAGAAACAAACTCATTTAAGATGCTGGATTGGCCCAGAGCAGATCTTCTCTCAAAGAGCAACACTTGCCAATTACTTCAGACCCGACTCCTTTGTTAGGAAAGGTTTAGTGTGAGTGGTTGCATATAATGCAGTCACCCCCCCCCCCCCCCCCCGGCTGCAGCCCTGCACGCTGGCTCCCGGCCACAAACAGGAGAATGAGGAGTTTGTCTTGGGCTGCAGCCAGAGATGTGCCTCCGTGGTTCTGAATGGATTGCCTGCGTGTTCAGAGAAACATGGACTTAATGTAATTAATAAATAGATTGTGATATTAAGAGGCCGCCCTTCAGCAGCCGGGGGGAAAGACAGACCGTCGGCAGAAAAATGTCCCCGAAGCATTAACGCTGCGTTACGATGAGAAATGGAATGTGCACTCAGAGCAAAGTGTGTGTGTGTCTGTGTGTGTCTGTGTGTGTGTGTGTGTGTGTGTGTGTGTGTGTGTGTGTGTGTGTGTGTGTGTGTGCTGCACCGAGGCTCCTGCTCTTATGAGGGGCTGATAGCTGTGATCAGAGGGGGCTGGTAGAGGGAGTGATGTCCTGACTGAGGTCAAATATCTTTGTGCTTCACAGGAAAAGCTCGGGCTGAGCTGCTTCCACCTGGGATTCGGTCTCCGAGCAGAGCAGGTGGCAGGTTGTTTTAAAAACCACGGAAAAGAGCTAAATCGTAGTGAAATTGGGAGAAAATGAGCAACGTGCTGGTTTGAGAAGTTTTCCAGATGCAAACTCAGGCTCAGAAAATCTGAGTAAAAAATAAGATCTGACACAATTTAACACCCGATTTGAGGGAAGTGCATCGTTTCAACTCCTCAGCAACGAGAGCTTAGAAGCAAAGATACTGACAAACACCGAAAGTCACTCAAGATGTCTACGCTTTGATTTCATGTCAGAGTCGTGCAGCTCAGCAGTTCACTGAGTTTATCCTCTGAAGCCCTTTAATGGCGGCAGGTGATGTGACCACACTCCCTTCTCCCCCCCGTGCAGGAGAGGAGGCCTTGACGATCTTCGTGGACAAGAGGAAGCTGAGTAAGAAAGCGGAGGTGAGCGATTACTCGGGCAACTCCTCCGCCGTGACGCTGGAGGCTCTGCACCAGCTGGCCGCCTCCTACTTCATCGACAGGGAGAGCACCCTGCGCAAGCTGCACCACATCCAGATCGCCTCCACCGCCATCAAGGTAACGCCTCTGTTCCCGAGACGCAACCCAAGTCACACACACCGAATTATAGAAAGATTCTGTTTACTTCTGATTCTCCGTGATTCATCAATCTCCTCAAAGTCACTTCATCCCAGCAGATGAAAACCAGTCGGTGTGAAGCAGGAAGGTTCATCCTCCTGGCAGATCTGTGTCTCCATCTTTCATCGCAGTCAATCCTCTACTTCTGTTTTAAAGTTTTAACTGGTTATAAAACAATCTGCTTTTCATATTGCTGCCTCTTTATGACCCACATCAGAACAAGGAGACGATCAGGAGTAAATCCTCTTTGTCTGTGGTCAGGCCTGAAACCATTCACCTGTGTTGCTAAGCTACACACTTTGCTAATTATAATATTGAGCTAATAACCAGAGCAAAGTCACATCATTAGTTCTTATGAGGCAGGTTGATCTCCAGGAAGCACAGAAGAGAAGAAACCGAAATTAACTTTGAAAGATCAGTGGCTACTCAGTAAAATAAGTTGATTAAGGCAAAGTCGGGACGTGAATAGAGCCGATCAAACAGTATTAGTCCAAATAAATCAAGTATTTTATGAATAATATCAACAAAGGTCTGGAATATTACGTTCATGTGTCTCCTCCCCTTACATCTCACTGGTTTTGATAGTAAACATGAACGTTGACAGTAATGGTTCATGATTTCTTCAGTTTTAATATTCAGGATTCACCTCAGTGCCAAGAGAAGCTTCTTCAGAAACCCCTTCGCTGCATTAAATATGAATTACCTTTGGGAGAAGTGATGTGAGTTTCTGTCCCCATACTTTTTCTTATCTTCTATTTATGAAGAAATATTGAAATACTGTCACAATAAGATCAGATAAGAAAGATAATCCTTTAGTGGAGGAGTGTGGAACCTGACAGCAGCAAGAGGCAGAAATAGACATCAGTAAAGTAAAGTTATAATAAGAAGCATACTTATAAATGTGGGAGAACATATGTGCAGTGAATGGGATTATATATTGAAGGTGAGTTTCACTGACAGAAATGAAGATCGCACAGATACTGAGTGCAAAACCTGAGTTATGCAGAATATAGTATAGAACAGTAGAGAGTAGATCTGTAATCATCCACGACACCTCGGTACAGACAGTATTTAATGATGATACCAGCAGATCCAGGACTCAAGATTAAATGTATTGTTGTTTTGTGACATAACAAATTTAAGAAGTTGCCAAGTTGAGAAATCAGACAAATATTAAATAACAAAATAATATACAGTGAACTTGTGAAGAGAGTGTGAAATTGTGTTGACACATTGTTATAAATCCTTTCATAAAAAACACTTAATAGATTTTAATTGTAACTTAAACTTGGTTTTATGCGTTATAACAATCGTCAACACTGTCCTTGTAATAATCAAATCATAACAGAGAGGCCGAGCAGAGACGATGCTTCTTATCAGCCTGTGTGTTATGAGATATGATCTCCAGCTCCAGGAAGCACACAGAGTTTAGGGTGAAGCAGCTTGACGAGCACATACGGTGACAAGAGGACGATGAATGAATCAGGTGAAACTCGGCTCAGATCTCAGGTCTGTGCTTCCGGCTGTCGCCTGCAGGTTGCACGGGGTTAACGGGGTGACGGAGGCAGGAGATGACCCTCCTCTACACCTCCTCTACACCTCCTCTACACCTCCTCTACACCTCCTCTACACCTCCTCTCATTCCTCCTCTACACCTCTTCTCATTCCTCCTCTACACCTCCTCTATGCCTCTTCTACACCTCCTCTATGCCTCTTCTACACCTCCTCTACACCTCCTCTATACACCTCCTCTCATTCCTCCTCTACACCTCCTCTACACCTCCTCTACACCTCCTCTACACCTCCTCTACACCTCCTCTCATTCCTCCTCTACACCTCTTCTCATTCCTCCTCTACACCTCCTCTATGCCTCTTCTACACCTCCTCTATGCCTCTTCTACACCTCCTCTACACCTCCTCTATACACCTCCTCTCATTCCTCCTCTACACCTCCTCTACACCTCCTCTACACCTCCTCTACACCTCCTCTACACCTCCTCTCATTCCTCCTCTACACCTCTTCTCATTCCTCCTCTACACCTCCTCTATGCCTCTTCTACACCTCCTCTATGCCTCCTCTACACCTCCTCTCATTCCTCCTCTACACCTCTTCTCATTCCTCCTCTACACCTCCTCTATGCCTCTTCTACACCTCCTCTATGCCTCTTCTACACCTCCTCTACACCTCCTCTATACACCTCCTCTCATTCCTCCTCTACACCTCCTCTCATTCCTCCTCTACACCTCCTCTCATTCCTCCTCTACACCTCCTCTCATTCCTCCTCTACACCTCCTCTCATTCCTCCTCTACACCTCCTCTCATTCCTCCTCTACACCTCCTCTCATTCTTCCTCTATACACCTCCTCTCATTCCTCCTCTACACCTCCTCTCATTCCTCCTCTACACCTCCTCTCATTCCTCCTCTACACCTCCTCTCATTCCTCCTCTACACCTCCTCTCATTCCTCCTCTACACCTCCTCTCATTCCTCCTCTACACCTCCTCTCATTCTTCCTCTATACACCTCCTCTCATTCCTCCTCTACACCTCCTCTCATTCCTCCCTGTACTTATAATCAAAGCTCTGTCCTCTCGCTGCCGTGCATTGTGTGCAGGGGAGGGGGGGGGGGGGGGGGGGGGGGGCACCTCTTCCACAGCTGAGGTGCAGAGGCTGATGCTTTTGTCTGTTTCATTTCTTGGGGAATTAGAGGGTTTTTCTTTTTGTAGCCAGAGAAAAGGAACCGAGGAGGTGGAGAAAGGAAATGGGGCTTTCATGCTCCGAAGGCAGGAGAGAGGAGAGAGGAGAGAGGAGAGAGGAGAGAGGAGAGGGGAGAGGGGAGAGGGGAGAGAGGAGAGGGGAGAGGGGAGAGGGGAGAGGGGAGAGAGGAGAGAGGAGAGCTTCACCTCCATCACGGGGGAGAGAGAGAGGAGAGAGGAGAGGGGAGAGAGGAGAGAGATTCCTCTGCTCATCTTTTCCACAGGGCGTTGACCCACACCGAGGCGGCACAGATGCAACTAAGCACTCTGAATGAATGAATTCAAACTCAAACAGGTTGGGGGGGGGGGGTTAAACGGGAGAGGGCTGTCGAGGCAGAGGCCCCCCCCCCCAGAGCCGGATTAACGCAAAGGCAAACTAGGCACGTGCCTAGGGCCTGATTGGCAGGGAGGGGCCCAGACAGAGGGACCAAAAAAAAAAAAAAAAATAAAATAAAATAAAAATATACAAATATCCTATCTACAATTTATTTCAGTTTTAATATATCAATATTTATTAATTAACTAAAAATAGTGACGTTGTTTATCTCTTAACGTTACGTTACGTGACGTCACATTAACGCCAGACAGTTAAGTCCAGTGCGGAGGTCCGCCGGTCAGGACTAAGCGGGACAATTAAGCTAGCAGGCAGGCAGCCAGGTCGTTTTTTGAGTAGGCTAACATTCAAGATGCTTTCAGGTGCAGCAAAACGTAAAAAGAAGAAAAATGAAGAGGAACAAAAGAAGAGACAGCGGGGGGCTATACAGAAGTTTCTGTCGGGCAGCCGCCCGACAGCTGTAAACCTGCTAGTGTTAGCAGAGCCAGAGGCCGAGCCAGGCCCGGAGACGCGGCCCGAAGACGCAGCGGAAGACGCTTCGGCGCCTTCAACATCAGCGCCATCACAGGAGAATGACAAAATGATGGAAGAACAGCAGCCGGCCAGAAAAAGTGAGCCCAATATAGTTTTGACGGAGCCTCTAGACCCGGAAAGGGTATTGACAAGCTATCCATCTGATCCTGCAAAGTGGGACCAAATTGACGACAGGATGCGGATGCGTGAGTACTTTGCACTAAACCATCCCTGTCAAAATATTGGAGATTTCTCTGCATCACAGAGAAAATATGGAGACATTAACCAAAGCTTAACTAAGGAACATTTCTTTAGAAAAAAGCTAAATGGAGAAACCCTGTCAAGAAGATGGTTAGTGTACTCACCGTCTACTGGCACTGTATTCTGTTACTGCTGCAAGTTGTTCAGTATAAGAGACAATCAATTTGTCACTGGATTTAATGACTGGAAAAACTGTGCTAATCGCTTGCATGAACATGAGAATGGTATGGATCATCGCACTGCTGTGCTGAGTCTATCATCACTTGGAAATAAAAATGCACGCATAGATTCAAACATAGTACAGCAACAGGAGTCTGAGAGAGCATACTGGCTCAACATTCTGAAACGTATAGTGGCAACTATTCAGTTTCTTTCTTCGCGAGGACTGCCCTTCCGTGGGGACGATGAGGTAGTAGGATCACCCCACAATGGGAACTTTTTGGGCTGCTTGGAGTTAATTAGTCGCTTTGATCCACTACTGTCAGAACATCTAGCCAGATACGGAAACAAGGGCAGGGGAAATACCAGTTACCTGTCCTCTACAGTTTGTGATGAGTTTATTCAGCTGATGGCTGAGAAGGTTCTGCATGCTATTGTAAAAGAAGTTAAAGATGGCAAGTATTTCTCCATCATTGTGGACTCAACACCTGACATCACACATGTTGATCAGCTCTCTTTGATCATTCGCTATGTCCTGAAGAAAAGTGGGGAGCCTGTCGAGAGATTTTTGGAGTTCATAACACTACATGGTCATACTGCAGAACACATGGAGGAAACACTCAAATCTGAGTTAAAAGAACTGGACATTGATTTGATGGACTGTCGTGGGCAGAGCTATGACAATGCAAGTAATATGGCAGGGAAATATTCTGGACTGCAGGCAAGAATAAAAAATAAAAATCCTAATGCTGACTTCATACCATGTTCTGCACATTCTCTTAATTTAGTTGGTGCATGTGCAGCAGAATGTTGCCTAGAAGCAGTTTCATTTTTTGGCTTCATTCAAAATCTCTACAACTTTTTCTCAGCTTCAACTCGGCGGTGGGAGATTTTAACAGCCCACCTCACAAAATGCGAGCGAGGTCTGACACTGAAGAGCCTTTCCGGCACAAGGTGGTCTGCGAGAGCTGATGCAACAAAAGCTCTGAGATTTGGCTACAAAGCTATTCAAGATGCTTTGAATGAAATCAAAGTTGACCATGGAACCCCCAGAGCTGCTCAATATGAGGCGTGTCAATTAATAACAGTGATGGACACCCTTGAAACTGCAGTTATGACAGTAGTGTGGGATGACCTGCTGAGAAGAATCAATTTAACCAGCAAAGCATTGCAGCAGGTACAAATTGATGTATGTACTGTTCCTATTCTGTACAGTTCACTCATAGAGTTCATAGGACAAGCCAGAAATGATTTTGATGTCTATGAAGCAGAGGCCAAAACCTTCACAGCAACAGAGGGATACAAAGCAGATAGCCAAAGAAGACGAGTGAAGAAAGTTTTGTTCGGTGAGTCTGCAGGTCCAGAGGTGCAGCGCTCAGGCCGTGAAGCATTCCTGATTGACTCACATTATGTCATCTGTGACTGCTTGTCACAAGAATTGAAACGACGCAAAGACGCATACAAAAATGTGGAGGAGAAATTTGGTTTCCTTACTAAAACGAAATCAATGGACATTGAACAAATCCATGCAGCCACAGAAAAGCTGAAGAAAATATACCCTCAGGATCTTGAGGAGGACTTTACAGCAGAGTTTTGCCAGTTCATCTCAATGGTAAAAGATGAAGAATCAGTCATGGCCATGTACAAGAAGCTCCTAGAGCTAGGCTTGAGGGATGCTTTCCCTAATGTGGACATTTGCCTTCGCATGTATCTGACATTACCGATTGCAAACTGTTCAGGAGAAAGATCATTTTCTTTGTTGAAACGAGTGAAAACATACCGGAGAGCAACAGTAACAGAAAAAAAACTGAATGCCTTTGCCCTGTTGGCAATTGAGAATGGATTTACAACCTCCCTGGATTTTGAAGACATTATCGAGGACTTCGCCTCATCAAAACTTAGGAGAAAGCATCTGTAAAGGTAAGTTTCCCATTTTAAAATCAAATGTAAAATGCATATAAATTAAATGTATAATATAGGGCTATACTTTCTACTATAATGAAATGAAATATGAGGAACAAACCAAGTATATTCAAATCTCAAACAGCTGTCTTTCATCTTATGTATACATTTTATTATTTCTCCACAAGATCGTGATGATGCTGTCAAGACGTGTTTCTGCTGCGATGGAGGCCTGCGATGCTGGAAGGCTGAAGATTATCCCTGAGTGGAGCATGCTAAATGGTTTCCTCAGTAAGTGCTGCTGGTTTTATTTATTATTATTTATTGTTGGACAGTTTCTAAATGGTCTTGATAAATGTGAAGCGTTCATGTTTGTCTTCTTGTTCCTGTACTTAATCACAGGTGTGAATATGGGCTCCAGGAGAAGGGACAAGAATTTTTGTTCACCCAATTCAGGCTCGTTTTCCTTGGCTGTCTGAGCAGGTTAGTAAAGAAAAAATATACAAAAAAATATAAACATAAGGTATGGATCAAGTTATTTAATGATTGCTTATTTTTCTACGATGTTTCTGTGATTAAATCTGCTTTTAGAGTGCAGTCTAGTAAAGCACACCGTCCAGAGAAACATCCAGACCAGTGGAGAGAACTGCTGAACAGTCCAGACCAGGAGCTGAGCTGCTGAGTGTTGAATACCAGAAAATGGAAGAGAGGTGATGGTTGTCCATGAAAATAAACATCTTTCTCACTACAGCACACTTTCTCTTACTGCAAATTTTATTGGTCTTTGTATATTTGACTACTTATTTAACTATTCAATTTAATCAACACATTTAATTAAGATTTTCTGCAAAATGCAATAGCTTACAACATTTATCTGATTTGCTCTGTTTACATAGCAATGCTGACACCTATTGGTGATTTACTGGTACTACTGCCTTAACAATGACACTCGCAATGGATAGGACAAGGATAATTTAATAGCATTTAATAGAGCCATGTAATAACGTATAAATCATAAAAATCAAAAAATAGTCTGTTTAATGTACGACACATCCAAAGACTACGCTATGTAAAATGTGAATTAACTTCTTATTAGTAACTTGGGTAAGTTTCAGATTTCAATTCATAAATAACATCAATGGAGGGGGGCCCAAAAAATACAGTCTGCCTAGTGTAGTCCATTTATTTAATCCGGCTCTGGGCGTACGGCTGCCGGAACGACAGACACCACACCTGCACCGACATGTCTGCAAAACAAGCGCACCCCACACCTTCTGACGTGTGAGGGAAACAAACACCCCCCCTCAGATGTGGAATGAAGTTTGTCACAAACCGGTTTCCGTACAGCTCAAAGTCTCGGCGGTGAAATCCTTTGATCTAACTTTAATTCATCAGTTTCTCAGTTTGATGACGTTGATTCTCGCTCGTTGGTTTTTACAGAGAATCTACTTCCTGTTTACGTTTTTCTTCTGTGTAAAACAATGTGCAGCTCCTGAGCAGCTCAGTGGTTATACTGCCCCCTACACATTCACCAAGCTACTGCAGCAGGTTAGATACTCCAGTATTTTCATTTTTACACTGATGAAAAAATAAAGTTACACAAAAACCTTAAAATAAAAAACTAATTGCTCGTGATTTTTCAATCTATTGTTATTTTCATTAAAATTAATAAAAGCATGAATCATAAATAAACAAGGTAACGCAAAAATACGAGAAGAAGAGGGAGAGATTGGGTAAGAAGAAAAAAAGGCAGGATAACAAAGAGAGAACTGGAACGAGTGGCGACTGTGAGAGAGAGAACAAGAAGAAGGGAGCGGGTGAGAGGAGAAGAGCAGAGTGGGGGGGGGGGGGGGGGGGGGGGCATAGTAAGGAACAGGTGGTGGGGGGGAGAAGGTTAAGCCTGTTTCCAGTGCTGCGTGGACAGATGTGTGGACGGACCGCTAGCGATCGCTGAATGTTTGGCAAACTGTTCAACACAACAGGCCCAACATGTCCACTGTCTTCAGGACATCATCTCTCAGACACTTTCTGTCCCTTGTCTCTTCTGTGAACCTCCCATCATCAATTATTTCCCAGCATGCAGCTGTTCCCAGAGGCTGCTACAGTCTCCCCCTGGTGGTTGTTCTGAGGTGTTGGTCGAGAACGTACAACAAGAATCTTCATCTACGTTTGTATAAAACGTCCTCGGGTTGGTTTTCTATTAAATATGGTAAAATGTTTATGAAACAGTTTCCTCAAAGACTTAAAGATGCTCTGCTCTTCATCAACTCTTCTTCATACTGTAAATGTCTCATTCACTTTTCTTCTGCTGGTTTCCATTATGTCAAACTGGTGATTTTGTTCTTTTACCTGCACCAAGGACGAGATGTTTCCACCAGTTTGTTTGAAGAGGAAAGAAAAGCTGAGTCATGATTCCAGTGAAGTCGGTGGAAGGATGTTTATTGAGCATTAAAGCAGAGACAAGTAGAAACAGAACTTTTCTCTCTGAGATGTTTTTCTTCTCGTTACATCTGGTTTGTCACAGAGGAAATGATCCATGTGTTTGACTCATAGACTGAATATAAAGGCTTTGACTGGGATGTGCTGCTGTTATACTGCAGCGCCACCTGTGGGTCAAAAGTAGAAAAGCCACCACCGCTCTGCACCTGATGCAGAAATGAAAACGTCCCATTTTTAAATCCAGAGTTTTGATCTTTTGTGTCAAAGACAAAACTCTGATTTTAAACTCAAAGTGATTTCAATGTGTTTAACTTTGTGTTGAACTAAATCAATTTGTGACGTGAATCCAGGAACTTTAAGATCATAAACAAACATCTACACAGAATGTGGTTCTACACACATGGAGACACACTGAGGGACAAAGGTGGACAATAATAAAGACAAACTTAAACACACTGTATGTGACTCTTTATAGAGGGTTTATATATTCTGCTTGTGTTGTGTCATTTCAATAAACACATTCTTCATGTGAATAAACACAATCGGGGCAGGAAGGTTGCTGGTTTGAATCCGGTTCAGATGGGGTCTTCCTGTGTGGAGTCTGCATGTTCTCCCCGTGTTTTCTCCAGGTGCTCCGGCTTCATCTCACAAACACATGCAGATTAGGGGTTGTGTAGATTGGAGACTACACACAAGCTGCTGCTGCTTCAGCCTCTGGATCCTCAGGACACAGCTCAGCCTCCGTCCACACACACTGTCCTCTTCACACTGTCCTCTTCACACTGTCCTCTTCACACTGTCCTCTTCACACTGTCCTCTTCACACTGTCCTCTTCACACTGTCCTCTTCACACTCAGCTCCACTAATACCACTTCCACCTGTTGAGAGAAGAAGACATCAGTGTCACAGAGACTCACTTCATCAGCTGTGAGTCAGTGATGCAGCTCATCCAGTAGAAAGAGCAGCAGGGACTTCAGTCCTGTTCAGAGGTGGAGCAGCTTCCTCTCTGCTTCATGTTCACGTGTTGGAATGAACACGCTAAGAGCTCAGTGTGTGTCCTCTGCATGTCAAAGTGCAGAGTGGACACCTGAGAGGTGGATTTACTGCTGTTACAGGTGAAGCCATGTTTCACTGTGTGTTGATGAACATCTGCTTCTGACAAACTGGGACCAGAGGAGACAGATGGACCTCAGCAGAGGTTCTGCTCTGTATAAAGAGCTCCTGGTTACCATGTGATGAGGAGAGGCTTCAGTCCCACTGATCTCAGAGCTGTGACAAAGATCCACCTGATCAGTTCTTCACTGATGAAGTGAGAGGACAAACTGTCTCAGATCAGATGAAGACGACACCGTCTCTGTCCCTCGTGTGAGGCTGTCAGCTGTGGTCCAGCTTGTGTAAGTTACAGCGCCCCCTGGTGGCATCTGGTCAAAATATATTACGTGACCACGACATAATAACGTGTGAACGAGACAAATAACTCGAGGCCAGGAGATCTGAATCTGTTGTTTACTAACAAGACGAGTGGAAGACAAGAAGACACACACTGTCTCACTGTCTCTGAGGACACACACTGTCTCACTGTCTCTGAGGACACACACTGTCTCACTGTCTCTGAGGACACACACTGTCTCACTGTCTCTGAGGACACACACTGTCTCACTGTCTCTGAGGACACACACTGTCTCTGAGGACACACACTGTCTCACTGTCTCTGAGGACACACACTGTCTCACTGTCTCTGAGGACACACACTGACTCACTGACTCTGAGGACACACACTGTCTCACTGTCTCTGAGGACACACACTTCTCACTGACTCTGAGGACACACACTGTCTCACTGTCTCTGAGGACACACACTGTCTCACTAACTCTGAGGACACACACTGTCTCTGAGGACACACACTGTCTCTGAGGACACTCACTGTCTCTGAGGACACACACTGTCTCACTGACGCAGGACACACACAGTCTCTGAGGACACACACTGTCTCACTGTCTCTGAGGACAAACACTGTCTCACTTTCTCTGAGGACACACACTGTTTCTGAGGACACACACTTCTCACTGTCTCTGAGGACACACACTGTCTCACTTTCTCTGAGGACACACACTGTTTTCTGAGGACACACACTTCTCACTGTCTCTGAGGACACACACTGTCTCACTGTCTCTGAGGACATACACTGACTCTTAGAACACACACTGACACTGAGGACATGCACTGTCTCACTGTCTCTGAGGACACACACTGACTCTGTGGACACACACTATCTCACTGTCTCTGAGGACAAACACTGTCTCACTTTCTCTGAGGACAAACACTGTTTCTGAGGACACACACTTCTCACTGTCTCTGAGGACAAACACTGTCTCACTTTCTCTGAGGACACACACTGTTTCTGAGGACACACACTTCTCACTGTCTCTGAGGACACACACTGTCTCACTTTCTCTGAGGACACACACTGTTTTCTGAGGACACACACTTCTCACTGTCTCTGAGGACACACACTGTCTCACTGTCTCTGAGGACATACACTGACTCTTAGAACACACACTGACACTGAGGACATGCACTGTCTCACTGTCTCTGAGGACACACACTGACTCTGTGGACACACACTATCTCACTGTCTCTGAGGACACACACTGACTCTGTGGACACACACTGTCTCACTGTCTCTGAGGACATACACTGACTCTGTGGACACACACTGTCTCACTGTCTCTGAGGACACACACTGTCTCACTGTCTCTGAGGACACACACTGTCTCTGAGTACACACACTGTCTCACTGACTCTGAGGACACACACTGTCTCACTGTCTCTGAGGACACACACTGTCTCACTGTCTCTGAGTACACACACTGTCTCACTGTCTCTGAGGACACACACTGTCTCACTGTCTCTGACGACACACACTGTCTCTGAGGACTGTGAGGACACACACTGTCTCTGAGGACACACACTGTCTCAATGTCTCTGAGGACACACACACACACTGTCTCTGAGGACACACACATGGACCTGTCTCCAGGAAGCTGAGGTCATCTGGTGTTTTGGGGACAGGATGAGTCTGGAGACATTGAGATGTTCTGGGTGAGTTAGAGATCAACTGAACCAACCAGACGTTGATTTAAACTTCCCTTATCCGTCCCTTTAAGGAGAGTGTGCACCACACAACAGTGTAGAGTCACTGTGGTCAGTGGGCGGAGCTTCTATACGGGTTGATCTCCAACTTAACCTGGAGCAGGTTAGCTGTCATCAGAAGTTACCATGGTGATTGACCTGGTTAAGAAGTGGACGAGCTTCGTAGAACTGAAAAAACTAAACCTGAAGTTAACCTGATAACCACAAATCCTGCTTGGTAGCACAGACCCTGGATCTGTGACACTGAATGTGTTTAGTAACATACTGATGAAAGCAGCGTGGACTGACTCCAACCATCTACTGACCTCAGAGTCTCCAGTCGACAGGTTGGACTCTGCTGTAGATCAAGAAGCTCCTTCACTTCTGAGTCCTGCAGGTCGTTGTCTCTCAGATCCAGTTCTCTCAGATGAGAGGGGTTTGACCTCAGAGCTGAAGCCAGAGAAGAACAGCTGATCTCTGACAGACTGCAGATCCTCAACCTGGATAAAGAATACAATTTTGAATTAAACTGAGTTCATGTGTGAAAATAACAGACACATATTCATGTCAGCACAGACTCATAACATGGAAGATAAATATGAAATCAGACATGTTGGACTAAAAACGAGTCCTGATTCAGAACAAATAGATTATTTGGACCCGGTCTCTGTCCTGCAGATCAGTTTAGGAAATCCAGAACTAAACTCAGTGTTTTAACAAGTAGCTGAATATTTAAAATGTCACAGATTAATTCATGAATGGATTCAAGTTATGTATGAAGAGGAATTATGTTAAATTAGAAATAAATGAGGTCAATTGGGTATAAATTATGTTTTATAGATATGAGATCTACAAAAGTCAGACAGTGAACTGACCCCAGAGTCTCCAGTCGACAGGTTGGACTCTGTAGAAAACCACACAGCTCCTTCACTCCTGAGTCCTGCAGGTCGTTGTGTCTCAGATCCAGTTCTCTCAGATGAGAGGGGTTTGACCTCAGAGCTGAAGCCAGAGAAGAACAGCTGATCTCTGACAGAAAGCAGCTCCACAACCTGGATAAAGAAATATGAATATTAGAATGTGTCCTCCTGTTGTTGTGGATCGTCATCATGTCAACACAGACTCTCAACATGCTGCTGACCTCAGTCCAGTCTGTGACCTGAAGATAAATATCAGATCAGACATGTTGGACCATTGTTTCATTCATCAGCTTCTTCTCTGTGTGTTGGTCACTGAGCAGGTTTGTGTAATTAAACACTGTTTAAAGTAGGGACGGCTCCTGATGTCACTTCCTGTTTGTTTCTATACTTATCAACTGTCCAACGTGTTTCAATGAGAATGTCTCTTATTTTGAAAACCTGAGGAGGACGAGTGCTCAGCCTCAGTCCACATGTTATTTACTGACACTTTCTTAGTGATCAGGAGCAGGTGAGTGCAGGTGAATGGAGTTGATGAGGTGGACGTGACTGACAGGCTGGGTGAGTGACAGATGACTGAGGGACAGTGAGCAGAGCAGAACTAAGACAATTTAAATAAATAATGACCCAATAAGAAAGAAAGTCTGAAAAGTGAAGAAGGATTTAAGGACCTCAGAGTCTCCAGTCGACAGTTTGGACTCTCCAGTCCAGAACACAGCAGCTTCACTCCTGAGTCCTGCAGCTTGTTTCCAGTCAGATCCAGTTCTCTCAGATGTGAGGGGTCTGACTTCAGAGCTGAGGCCACGACTTCACAGTGAGTCTCTGAGAGTCCACAACCACTGAGTCTGTAATTAAAGAAAATATCAAATCTGTGAGAATTAAATCAGAAAACACAACATTCATACAAAACGTGATCATGTGACCGTCACCCTGGTAAATCCCCTCTTTGTTAAATCACCTCTGACACAGACACACACACACACACACACACACACTCACCCACTGACATACACTGACACACACACACTGACACACACACTGACACACACTGACACACACACTGACACACACACACTGTGACGGCCTGCTGGCCTGTACCTTTCCATGACAGGTGTCTAACCCTCTGTTTGTGTCCCTGGTCTCCGTGTGCAGTGCTGCTGATTGGAGGTAACGAGCCGTAACTGGGTGCACCTGGTACGCAGGTGCACCGGACTCCTTGAAAGCTCTGGCTCCTCCTCCTCCTCCTCGGGGGGGCTGGACCTGCAGCAGACACAGGCTGAGCGGGGGGGCTTGGCCAGCACCGGGGGGGGTCGTGCTGAGCATTCGTTTTGTCTTGTGCGTTGTTTTGTTTGAATATCTTCACCTCTGAGGTTCTACAATAAACCCATCCTGGAACCTGGTAAAACTACCGTCCGCTCTGTCGTGTCATTCATACTCTGGGTGTGACATATGGGGGCTCGTCCAGAAGAAAGAAAGAAACGCCAGTTTGTAGTGAAGTTGGATAATTAGGGGTGAGTAAACGTCGTCGTGTTATTTTGTCTGATTGAACCTGGATTTGGAAAATTGGATCAATAAATTACCTGAGATAAGATTAGTGCGTGTCTTTGGATGCGTGGTTTGTTATTTTTGTTTGTTATTTTTGGGTGACAGGGACCTGGAGCGGTCGTCTCGGGGGCATTTCCGATTTCCGTGGAGCCATTATCAAGCGGTGGCTCTTTCGGATTTACGGGCTCGGTGCTTAAAATCCCCGGTCTCACGTCACCTGAAGAGGAGCAGGGTCTACTGTTTATACAGGTGTCGGGTCATTTGTTGATCTCAATAGCAGCTCACAATTTAATTGGGGAATATGACTTCAAAAATTGTGACTGTTTTTATCCAGACTCCGTCAGCTGAGTTATTAAACTCAATGACAAAGGAGCAGTTAATCGAGGTGACAATTATGACATCGTCGTTTCCGTATTACAAAGGAGGTTAAAAGAGAGAGTTAGGTGCGTAGTGGTGGCCGGTTAGTGGATCAGCAGGTGCTAACAACTACAGCTGCACCATCTGAGCCACCGGCGCCACACGCGCTTACTCAGTGTTGCCAACTCCTCAGTAAGGAAAGTAGCTATTGGCTGTCCTAAAAGTCGCTAGATGTCGCTAAATGACGTCATCGCCTAATTTGCATAATGTAATGGTCGCTATAGGACGTACAGAAAGTGAGAGAAAAACACCCTAAATATGTTTGGAACTTAAAATAAGCTTTCTTCTGCAGAAGCATATTACATTCACTTCACAAAGAGAATTATTCTGTTTTTCTGAGATAATTATCTCGGAGATAAATGCCCCAAAAAATAAAAAATAAAAGTGAATGGAATACGCTTCCGTATTTTTCTGTTGATTCTTTTTTTTTTTATCTTGCCATAGAAATAGGCCATCACTTCTCAAAATAACTTCATGACTTTAATGCTGTATCTAGACCCACATACATAAATCTATTTTGTCCTGTATTGTTAAATGTTAGAATATCAATTTAATCAAAATGATATGTGGGGTGGAACTTCTAGCTCTACCTCCAGCCCTCCTCCTTTATCCGCCTTGGGACCAGCAAAATGATCCAAAAGAGATACTATGGCAGAGCAAGTTATTCATTTTTTTCTTCTTAAGTTTGGTTCAGTTTTCAGTTTCACCACGTTCCACACGAGAGATGTGGACTCTGCAACATGACTCAGTGCTCAAAGCAAAGAAAGCTCAATCGTTCAACACGACTGCTGAGGCTTCGATCCTGGCTGTTCCAGTGCCTGCGATCCCTGACTTGGAGCTGCCAACTGACCGGCCTGCGTGCGCCTCTGCGTGTGTGGCAGACCGCGAGGTGACGTTTGATCCTTTCATCTCTGAGGGCTTTGTGTCACTTGTTGGTGGTCATAAAGTCCGAGTGAAAATATTGAGGGATACTGGAGCTAGTGGGTCTTTTATATTAGGGTCGGTGTTGCCTTTCTCTAATGCGTCTTACACTGGGAATTCGCTTTTAATTCGTGGAATTGGCTTAAACACAATTTCAGTGCCGTTGCACACTGTCTCTCTTGAGTGTGAACTAGTGGAGGGAGACGTGGAGCTTGGTGTTCGGCCTGCACTACCTATTGATGGCATCTCAGTGGTGCTCGGGAACCAGCTGGCAGGTAGACGCATCTGGTCAGATACGTCTTCTCCTCTGGTGGTTACTGAAGAGCCGCTGTCCACCGGTGAGAGTGCTGAAAAGTATCCGAAGGTGTTTACCGCATGTGTAGTGACTCGCTCTGCCAGTCGAAGAACTGAGACCGAGAGAGTGCAGTCAACTAAATCAAAGTCTTTTTCGCTCGCTGATTATCCCGTCTGTGTATCACGTGAGGAATTGGCAGAAGAGCAAAAATCAGATGAGACATTGAAATCACTCTTTGAACTCGTTAACGTTGACAATGAAATTCGGAATAAAGCGGGGGGGGCTACTTCGTTAAAGACGGCGTGTTGTTAAGGAAGTGGTCTCATCACGCCGATTGTTTTGTTGGTGATCCAGTTGTCCAGGTGGTGGTGCCTGCTAAATTTCGTCTGCTGGTACTCGAAACCGTTCATGATAAGCTCGCTGGTCATGCCGGTGTACAGAAAACATATGATCACATTTTGTGCTATTTCCACTGGACGCGAGTTAAGCGCGACGTTGCCAGTTTTGTAAGAACGTGCGGAACATGTCAGCTGACAGGTAAACCCAATGTGATGCTGAAGCCGGCTCCGTTGCGTCCGATTCCGACTGCGAGTCGACCTTTTGAGCACCTTATCATTGACAATGTTGGGCCTCTCCCTCGCTCTAAAACAGGCTGTGAGTACCTGCTCACGGTTATGTGCCAGACCACTCGCTGCCCGGCTGCTTTTCCATTACGTTCTATTAACACGAAAGCAATTGTTAAAGCACTGAGTCAATTTATTTCAACTTTCGGGTTACTGAAAGTTGTGCAGTCTGATCGGGGGAGTAACTTTACTTCCAAATTGTTCAAAGACGTTCTCAGGCAATTGGGAATTCAGCAAAATCTGTCAACCGCTTATCACGCTCAGAGCCAAGGTGCTTTGGGACGCTTTCATTCAACGCTGAAATCACTGCTTCGTGCATATTGTGTCGAGTTAGGGGGCGATTGGGAGGAGGGCCTGCCGTGGCTGATGTTAGCAGCCAGGGGGGTCACGCATGAGAGTACTGGCTTTAGTCCAAATGATCTTGTTTTTGCGCACCGTGTGCGTGGGGTGATGTCGGTGCTCCATGATCAATGGACTGATTCAGAACCGCCTGATAATTTGTCTGAGTACGTTCTGGGTTTCCGCCGCCGTCTTTCCTCTGCCTGGAGAATGGCTAGGGAACGGCTGGAGGAGTCCCAGAAGAAAATGAAAACACTCTTCGATCGTCGCACGGAGCACAGAACGTTTGTTGTTGGTGATTTAGTGCTCGCGCTGCTTCCGGTACTTGGTTCACCGTTTCAGGCCAGGTATGCTGGACCCTATAAGGTCCTGCATCGTGGTCTGAATGATAATTACGTGATCTCGACCCCCGACAGGAGGAATGTCACTCAACGATGTCATGTTAATCTCTGGAAACCGTTTCAAACTCGTGAGGAGCGGCGCGCTTCGAAAACGATCGATCCCGTGGTGCTGGTGGACAGTTCCTCTCGGGTGCTAGTGGACAGCTCCTCTCAGGTGCTGGTGGACAGCTCCTCTCAGGTGCTGGTGGACAGCTCCTCTCAGGTGCTAGTGGACAGCTCCTCTCAGGTGCTAGTGGACAGCTCCTCTCTGGTGCTGGTGGACAGCTCCTCTCTGGTGCTGGTGGACAGCTCCTCTCAGGTGCTGGTGGACAGCTCCTCGCTGGTGCTAGTGGACAGCTCCTCTCTGGTGCTGGTGGACAGCTCCTCTCAGGTGCTGGTGGACAGCTCCTCTCAGGTGCTGGTGGACAGCTCCTCTCAGGTGCTGGTGGACAGCTCCTCTCAGGTGCTGGTGGACAGCTCCTCTCAGGTGCTGGTGGACAGCTCCTCTCTGGTGCTGGTGGACAGCTCCTCTCAGGTGCTGGTGGACAGCTCCTCGCTGGTGCTGGTGGACAGCTCCTCTCTGGTGCTGGTGGACAGCTCCTCTCAGGTGCTGGTGGACAGCTCCTCTCAGGTGCTGGTGGACAGCTCCTCTCAGGTGCTAGTGGACAGCTCCTCTCAGGTGCTAGTGGACAGCTCCTCTCTGGTGCTAGTGGACAGCTCCTCTCTGGTTCGCGCACCTTTGATGGTGGCAGCTTCAGAGGGGGAGGAGTTTAACACAACCGATGATTGCGTATTACAAGGACGTTTAAAGAATTCTGAGACATTGTTGGCCATGCCTTCAGTCCTAAAACATTTAAGTTCGATTCAGAGCCAAGAGCTCACTGATTTGCTTGGGGAGTTTAAAGTGTTGTTCTCTGATGTGCCCACACAGACTGATTTGCTGGAGCACGATATCGATGTGGGGGGTGCTGAGCCCATCCGGCAGCGTTTCTATCGAGTGCCTATCGAGAAAAAGGAAAGTCAGAACGAAGAGGTTCAGTATTTGCTTAACAATAACTTAGCTGAACCGTCTTTCTCCAGCTGGTCTTCGCCATGCTTGTTGGTTAAAAAGTCTGACGGTATGTTTCGTTTTTGTACTGATTATCGCAAGCTCAATGCTGTAACCAAACCTGATTCGTTTCCTTTCCCTCGTATAGAGGACTGTATTGATGAAGTCGGAGCAGCCAAATTCGTCACCAAATTGGATCTCCTTAAAGGATATTAGCAAGTGCTGTTAACTGAGAGGGCTCGTGAAGTTTCCGCTGTTATCAGGCCTAGAGGTTTATTTTCGTATCGTGTCATGTCATTCGGGCTGCGTAATGCACCAGAGACATTTCAGAGATTAATGAATCGTGTTGTGGCTGGGCTGGAAGGAGTAACTGTTTATTTGGATGATGTGGTTACTGTAAGTAATACCTGGGCATCACATCTGGAGCGCTTGCGACTGCTCCTCGCGCGCCTGGCACAGGCACGGCTCACGGTTAATCTGGCCAAGTGTGAGTTTGCTGGAGCGACCGTGACCTACCTGGGTAAGGTAGTGGGGCAGGGCCAAAGTACAGGTTATTGACGAGTTCCCTGTTCCTGCTACAAAACGCGAGTTGATGCGCTTCCTCAGAATCCTGCCAAAACGCGTTTGACTCGGTTAAAGCTCTGTTAAGCTCCGCACCCGTCTTGATGGCTCCACGATTGGACAAACCATTTAAAATTCAAACGGATGCCAGTAACGTTGGCGCTGGAGCTGTGCTAATTCAAGAAAATGACACTGGCATAGAACATCCTGTATGTTTCTTTTCTCGAAAATTCAAGAATTATCAATTGAGTTATTCGGTAATTGAGAAGGAGGCCCTCGCGCTCGTATGGGCACTCCAGCATTTCGAAGTGTATGTGGGTGGGCATTGTTCGGCCGTGGTTGTTTCTAGCGACCATAACCCACTTACGTTTCTACAGTCTCTCCAGAACCCAAACCAACGGCTGATGAGATGGAGTCTCTTTCTTCAGCCGTACAATCTGGATATTCGCCACATTAGGGGCTCTGAGAATATAGTTGCAGAAGCCTTGTCACGAGCCCATGTGTGTGCGGAGTAGTGTGCGTGAATGCTAGTGTGTGTGAGAGTGCTTGTGGGAGTGGTTGTGGGTGTCAGTTGGTATTTCTTCTACTTGAGCCAATTATTTAGCTTTCCGGGTGCTGGTAATGGTTTGGTGGGAAGTATTTCAGGGTAGTTTTTTTTTCTCCACTTTTACAGGCTAAATAAATTCACGGTGTAATAAAACGCACGATGTATGTAATGTTTATATGTTTGACTGGATTTTGGTTATGTCTATGGTGTGCACATCTGGTGAGCGGTGGTAGTGTGATAGGTGAAAACCAGGGGTTTCCATCTTTTTAGGGGGAGGGTGTGACGGCCTGCTGGCCTGTACCTTTCCATGACAGGTGTCTAACCCTCTGTTTGTGTCCCTGGTCTCCGTGTGCAGTGCTGCTGATTGGAGGTAACGAGCCGTAACTGGGTGCACCTGGTACGCAGGTGCACCGGACTCCTTGAAAGCTCTGGCTCCTCCTCCTCCTCCTCCTCGGGGGGCTCGACCTGCAGCAGACACAGGCTGAGCGGGGGGGGGGGGGCTTGGCCAGCACCGGGTCGTGCTGAGCATTCGTTTTGTTTTTTGACACACACTAACACAGACTGACACACACTCACACAGACTGACACAGACTGAAACACACACACACACTCACACTGACACACACACACTCACTCACACACTCACACACACACTCACTCACACACTCACACACACACACACACACACTCACACTGACACACACACTCACACACTCACACACACTGACACACACACACACTGACACACACACACACTGACACACACACACTCACACACACACACACACTCACACTGACACACACAAACACACACACACACTCACACACACTGACACACACACACACTCACACACTCACACACACTGACACACACACACACTCACACACACTGAACCACACTCACACACACAAACACACACACACTTCACTGATTGAACATGTTATTGATCATATCTGGACTCACTCAGCCTTCCTGCAGTTCCTCACAGCTGGGATCAGTCTCCGTCGACCCTGGTATGATGTGTTGAACTTCTCCAGGTCCAACTCATCCAGAACCTCCTCTGACATCTGCAGCATGTAGGCCAGAGCTGAGCAGTGGATCAAAGAGAGTTCCTCCTTTGATCTGTTCTCTGACGTCAGGAACTGTTTCATCTGCTGATGAACTGAGTGGTCGTTCATCTCAGTCAGACAGTGGAAGATGTTGATGCTTCTGTCAGGAGAACTGTTACCACTCTTCATCTTCTTCAGGTTGTTGATGACTCTCTGGATGATCTCTGGATTGTTCCCTGTCCGACCCAGCAGGCCTCCTAAGACTCTCTGGTTGGACTCCAGACTGAGGCCGTGAAGGAAGCGAACAAACAGGTCCAGATGACCATTTGTACTGGTGAGGGATTTCTCCATGGTTCTCTTCAGGAGGTCATCCAGGGAGAAGGTGTCTGTGTTCCCATATGTTCCCAAGAAGTTCTTGAGTTCTTCTGTGTTCCTCTCGGTGTAACAGTGGAACATGTAGACTGCAGCCAGAAACTCCTGAACGCTCAGATGAACAAAGCAGTAGACTGATTTCTGGAAGATCACACACTCTCTTCTGAAGATCTCAGTACAAACTCCTGAGTACACCGAGGCCTCTGTGACATTAAGACCACACCGCTCCAGGTCTTCTTGGTAGAACATGATGTTTCCTTCCTCCAGATGTTTAAGTGCCAGCCTCCCCAGCTTCAGGAGAACGTCCCTGTCAGCCTCCGTCAGCTGCTGTGGAGTCGTCTCATGTCCCTCACCGTACTTGTTGTTCTTCCTCTTTGTCTGAACCAGCAGGAAGTGTGAGTACAGGTCAGTCAGGGTCTTGGGCAGCTCTCCTCTCTGGTCTGTGGTCAACATGTGCTCCAGAACTGTAGCAGTGATCCAGCAGAAGACTGGGATTTGACACATGATGTGGAGGCTCCTGGACGTCTTGATGTGTGAGATGATTCTGCTGCACAGCTCTTCATCACTGAACCTCCTCCTGAAGTACTCCTCCTTCTGGGCGTCAGTGAAGCCTCGTACTTCTGTGACCCTGTCAACACATGCAGGAGGGATCTGATTGGCCGCCGCAGGTCTGGAGGTTATCCAGACGAGAGCCGAGGGAAGCAGATTCCCCCGGATGAGGTTTGTCAGCAGCACGTTGACTGATGACCTCTGTGTGACCTCAGACACAAGCTCCCTGTGGTTGAAGTCCAGAGAAGGTCTGCTTTCATCCAGGCCGTCAAAGATGAACAAAGGTTTACAGACAGCGAGCGTCTCTGCAGTGAGCTTCTGTAACGCTGGATGGAAAACATGGAGCAGCGTGAGAAGACTGTGCTGCTGGTCCTTCACCAGGTTCAGCTCCCTGAACGAAAGCACAGCCAGCAGACCCACATCCTGGTTCTCTAAACCCTCTGCCCAGTCCAGAGTGAACTTCTGCACCGAGAAGGTTTTTCCAACGCCAGCGACTCCGTTGGTCAGGACGACTCTGATGCTGCTCTGCTGGTCAGTGGAGGCTTTAAAGATGTCGTGGACCCTGATGGGAGTGTCCTGGAGGATCTTCTTCTTGGAAGCCGTCTCAAGCTGAGTCACCTCATGTTGAGTATTAACCTCTTCACTCTGTCCCTCTTTGATGTAGAGCTCATTGTAGATCCTGTTGAGGAGGGTTCTACTTCCTGTTTCATCACTTCCTTCAGTCACATGTTCACATCTCCTCCTCACACTGAGCTTATGTTCATCTGAAACCTCCTGCAGACCACGATCTGCTGAAAGACAAGAAACAATGTGAGAGACAGAGAATCTGAGAATCTGCTGATTGTTTTCATCAGATTCAGAAAAACTACAGAAAGTAAAAGCTTTTTAACTTTGTGCTTTTCTAACGATGTTAAATGTTGATGCTGTATGAAGGAACAAAATAAAACCACATGTGCTGTTGTCAGAAGTGAAGACATCAGCAGACACATGTACAGTGCTGCTCTGACCGGCTGTCTGACCTCCAGCTCCTGTTCTGGATCTTTGTCCACACTGGGGACAGGAGGAGTCTCCTGAAGAACCAGACTGGTCCCAGTATGAGGTGATGCACTGTCTGCAGAACCAGTGTCCACAGCTGGTGGAGACTGGATCCTTCAGGACGTCCTGACACGAAGCACAGCAGGACGACTGCTCCTCCTCAGAAACATGACTCCTCTTCCTCTCCCTGTGAAGACATGTCCTGATAACTCACATGTCACAGTCACAGGTTGTCATCACTTCTGTCAAGGAGGTTTTGTTTTCACCCAGTATGTTTGTGTGTTGGTTGGTTCGTTAGTGGGATTATAAAAAACAACAGATTACCAGTAAACTTGGTGGAAGGTTGTGGTCTGTGAACCAGATCGGGGGGGGGGGGGGGTCTTCTTTCACAGACATGTTCAGAGGACTGATGTTTACCAGTGTGTGGAATTTGGTGCAGATCCAAATCCAAATGAGTCTCTAGTGGATTTCAAAGTGGTTTCATAAGGAGCGTGTTGGTTCTTGGTGGAGGTCTGAGCTCTTTGAGTGATTCTGAGAGATTAGTCACCAACTTCAATGAAGCTGTGTCCTAATGCAGGGGCCACACTAGAGGAAACTAGATCCTCTTCAGAGCAGGTCCCAGTAGAAACAGTCTCTTACTCTGTGTGTGAGGGTCCAGGTTCATTACTGAAGTTTGGAGGACGTCTCATGGACCAGTCACTCTTCAGAGACAGACAGCTGGACCCTGGAGACTCTGCTCTCAGTCTGTGGTCCTGACCTCTGCAAACACAAACATGTTTTTATTCAGAACACATCATTCACTGGTTCATTCTGTGAGGATTCAGTTTGGAGCTTCACATGTTTGTAGCAGGTCTCTTACTTTGTGGTTGAGGGTTCAACTTGCTCTGAAGTGTCCTCGTCCATGTTGCACCGGCTGCGGCTCAGTTGTGGTTCAGGCCACGCTGCTCTTCTAGATATTCAAGGTCTGGTCTATTTCCTCTGGTTCTACGCTCAGTTTACAGCAGAACACAGTGAAGTGATCTTTCACACCAGTTTCAATGTTTATCTGTTGAAAACGTCACAAACACAAATATTTGCAACACTTCCTGTAGCCTACCCATTTCAAAATAAAAGCACTCCAGCATTTCTGTCGACTGAAATAATTCATTTATTTGTTTATTGTTTTTATTGTGAAATAGATGAAGGGCTTCATAGTTTGTAGTACTGGTATTTATTTGAGTACACAGGAGTACTTATATACAAGGAAATACAGTGATCACATCAGAAACCTCAGGAAGGACAAGAGTCTCTCTCTCTCTCTCTCTCTCTCTCTCTCTCTCTCTCTCCTGACAGGTGACCTCAACTTGAGCATTTCCTGATCTCCACTCAAACCAATCAACTACATTAAAGTTAATTAATACAAGCTTGTAAAAGTTCATGTGTCCTTCAACCCCCGGCCACTAAGAGAAGAAACTCAACATCTAGAATCATGTTCACGTCATAAAGGCTGGAAATGAATTACAGAACTTTATAGACAGTAACACTGAGAGCACATCAGTCACAGCTTGAAGCAGCCTCTGTGTCTCCACTCAGTTCTATGGCTTTGTGCCCAAATGAAGGTCAAACACAAGCAACAACTTTATATTCACTTTAAAACTCACACAAAACCAGTGTGTGTGTGTGTGTGTGTGTGTGTGTGTGTGTGTGTGTGTGTGTGTGTGTGTGTGTGTGTGTGTGTGTGTGTGTGTGTGTGTGTGTGTGTGTGTACCTGGCTCTGCAGGTCGATGTTCCTCACACCTCAGCCAGTGAGTCCAGAGCTTTACTGGGATCCACAGTGAAGACTCTCCACTGGTTGGTGACCACTGCTGTAACGTATGATGGTGAAAACACGTTGTGTTATTAAACACTTGATGAACAGATGAAGATAAAAAGTGAAGCTGTGAGTTAACTCTGTTAATTAGTCCTTTGAAGGCTCTTTGATCCAGACCTGCTGTTCACATCTGTCTCTGGGATCCGATCACATGACGTCTGTCACCAGGTGTGAACTGACATGTTAGAGTCATGTGATCAGCAGACGGATGTTAACAGCAGGTGTGAGAGTGACACAGTGAAACTTTCAGAAAGTTGTGTTCACACTCACCTGCTCACTTTCCTTCCTTCTGCTCGTCCAGGTGAAAATGGAGTCTGACCGCTCCCTGTTCTCAGGCTCCTCCTCCCTGTGGAACCAGTTCACTCTTGATTCCACCCAGTTCAAAGTCCAGTTCATACCCATGAAGATGAACTGGTTCACAGTTCATGTTTTATTGTGATGTTATGATGTTAATAACAAACTTAGGATCATATATTTAGTTAATAATGGACGGTGTGGGATCATAAATCCAGATCTTCACTTTCACACTGAGTCCTGACTGGGAGCGTCTACTGGGACTGAGCCGTACAATGAGATTCATCATGATGTTTAAATGAGCCTCAGAAACTCTGGAGTCAAACACGTCTTCATCATGTGAACTCGATGAAGACGTGTTTCCTTGAGATCGGTCTGATCCGTCAATAGTTTGTTAAAATGTGGAAAACTCCCAAACGGCCCAACTCCATCAAATGAAGCCTGAGCTCAAACCCATGTTTCCTCCTGTGAGTTGAAGGTTGTTATATTTGGTGTTGGAGCTGAATGTGTGACTCCATCTGCAGAACTCTGCCACGTCAGGTCACATTCATACAGTCCAGTCACAGTGTGGTTTATAGATCTACAGAAATACAGCTGCATTGTGATGCATCATTTGACCGTTGTGTATTTCAACAACTGATGAGATTTGCATCCCAACAGTAACAGTGTTTGACCACAAGGTGTCAGCAAAGAGCCAGAGTACCTGGCTGCAGACAACATGGTTTCCCATCAAGTCTAAACTGGATTAACTGGAATTCCACCATAGAAACTACTTTCTATGAAAACAAGAAATAAAACTGACACGAGTGTAAATTCTATTCTATTTGTTTGTGGCTCTGCAGGTTTATTGGTGGATTTACAAATTACATAAACCAATATTACATGAAGGGGAACTTTATTATTGTACTTGTACAATAATACACCCATACCCTTATTGGCTGGTACCCTAAAAAAGATACATGAAGCTGCTTCTTCCCAGAAGAGCTGAAACTACCCAGCACCGGGGTTCTGAAGGAAAGAAGCAGTCCACTCTGGGGGGGGAAACAGGTTCTCACAGTCATCATCCCATTGGTCAGCTAGAGAACGATCTTCAGCAAACGCTCCCAGTGGCACAGACAGGGACTGCATCACTTCCTCCTGAATCCTCTCCAGCACTCTGGAGGACCTGATGCTGGTGATGTCACAGAGTGTTTCCATGGAGGCCTTTGTGAGGTGGCCCAGTTTGATGATGCCCGCCTCAATAAACTTATTCCTTAATGTTTTAGAGGAACAGGTGTCAGTTCTCAGGAACTCATTGTAGAACAGCAGCTCCTCAAACAGCCATATCCCTGGTCTGGGGTCAGGAGTCCGCTTGACCTCCAGCGTCTGCCAGGCGTTCACCACCGAGCTGTAGAACGGAGTCAGTCCGGTCAGGTCAGCTTCAGTTGATGATAACAGAAATAACTGTTTGTCCAGGCCTAGTCGGCCATCTTGTCTGAGCAGCAGACGAGCAGGAGCCAATCAGCAGAGACCACAGCCGTACAGTAGCTTCTGCACCGTCTGCAGTCTGAAGGCCGCAGTTAAAGACACAAGGTCAATGAGACCTTGACCTCCCTCTGCCACAGGGAGATACAGGGCCGCTGCCCTCAGCCAGTGCTGACCAGACCAGAAGAAAGTCACCAGACGACGCTGCACATCCTTAACCAGACCAGGAGGTGGCACCAACACAATAAGTCTGTGCCAAAGAGACGAGGAGACCAAGTTATTCACTATCAGAACTCTCCCCCTGTAGGACAGATAAGGTAGCAACCATTTCCATTTAGACAACTTTGCTTCCACCTTTTCCAGCACCTCCCCCCCCCCCCCCCAGTTCTGCTTCTGGAAGCCCTCACTTCCTAGATGGACCCCCAGAACCTTTAATCCATTCCTTCCCCACTGGAGATTTGCAGGAAGATCAGGCTCAGTCCCCGGGCTCCACTGCCCCATTAAAAACCCCTCACTCTTCTCCCAGTTGACTCTGGCTGAAGAGGCTCTCCCATAGCAGACCAGACTTTCCTGAAGTTGCTGGACATCATGCTGGTCATGAATAAAAACATTTACGTCATCAGCATATGCAGAGACGACCACAGGAGGGTTGTGAGCCAGCCCCGGCAGAGAGAGAGAGAGAGAGAAAGAGAGAGAGAGAGAGAGAGAGAAAGAGAGAGAGAGAGAGACAGAGAGAGAGAGAGACAGAGAGAGAGAGAGAGAGAGAGACAGAGAGAGAGAGAGAGAGAGACCCCTCAGCCTGCTCCTCAACCTGCACAAAAGAGGCTCGATGGCGATGCTGTATAGTAGTCCTGAGATGGGGCAGCCCTGCCTCTGTCTCGTGACGGGAACAGGACAGCTCAGCCCCCCCCCCCCCCCCCCCCCACCATCCCCCGCCACCTTCACCACGCAACTAGCCCCACTGTACAGCAGCTTGATCCAGGAATGGAACCCCCCCCCCCCGAACACCAAAGGACTTTAAAAATGTCTAAAATATCTCGTCCCAAAACACCCCAGAAATGTTTTAAAAACTCAGCAGGTGGTCCATCCACTCCAGGGGCCTTTCCGGACGCCATCTGCTCCACAGCCGTGGTCAGCTCCTCTAGGGTGATGTCAGTGTTTAGTGTGTCCTGTTCTTCTGGAGTCAGCTGAGGAAGTCCTTCTAGCAGCTCTGCAGTAGCGTCGGCATCACAATGTTCTGCCCTGAACAGCTCCGAGTAGAAACCTACGGCGTGTTTCCTCATCTGAGCCGGTTCTCTGGTCACTTCTCCGTCCGGGAGCCGCAGAGACACCATCACTTTCCTCCGAGCCACCGACCTCTCTAAGATGAAGAAGAAGGTGGTCGGAGCGTCCATATCGTGTAGTTTAGTGAATCGGGCTCTGACCAAGGCTCCTTTGGCTCTCTCATGTGAAAAAGAGTTTAAGTCCTGTCTCTTAGTTTTGAGCCGTTCTGCATTCTGCCCGTTGTTTTGTGTGTCAGCCTCCAGGTTCCTGATTTCCTCCTCTAATGTCTGAATGGCTCTTTTTATTTTAACTGTGGAGTTGGCTGAGTGTTGCTGACAGAACACTCTGATTTGGGCTTTTCCTACTTCCCACCACCGGGTGAGGGAGGAAAACTCATGTTTCTTTTTTCCCAAAAAGCCCAAAACAGTTTAAAATGTTCACAGAAAGTAAAATCATGCAATAATTAGGGCCCGAGCACCGAATGGTGAGAGGCCCTATTGAATCTGTAAGGATTTTTATTATTATTAGGGCCCGAGCACCGAAATCGGTGGGAGGCCCTATTGAAATTGAAATGATTATTATTATTATTATTATTATTATTTTTCTTAGCTTAAATGAATTGGCTTTTTGAGGGCTTTAATGTGCTCAAAAAGTTGTAGGAGTTTGCAGTAAATTCGAAGGCGGCGAAAATTTACGTATTCTGGAGTATTTTGAAAAGGGCGTGGCAAAATGGCTCAAGAGCGCCACCTACGGAAAAGCCCCTCATTTAACATTCACCGATCCTCAAAAAAAACAAAGACTATTGTGTATCATGACTAGATGCACAAAAAAGTCCATCAGTGCATTATGAATAACGCAACAGGAAGCCCGCCAGTTTGACTTTAGTGGCCATTTTGGTCATATTCGATATTTTTTGTTTTAAGTACTCCTCCTACAGCTTTCATCAAATCAACTTACAATTTAGACGATCGTCATCACAACAAAATGGAGATCTAAAGTTATTGAAGGATTAAGTTTTAGCAAAACCGTCTGACCGTGGTGTGGCCTCAAAGTTTGATTAAACGCCATCAAAACACGGGCTCCTGTATCTTGGACATATTTTGTCCAATCGAGTCCAAACTATACACATAAGACAAGAGTCGCGACCTGAAGACATCGGTACAGAAATCGTGACTTAAAATCACAGCGTCCCCTGGTGGCAACAGCAAATGTCTTGTTTTTCTATGTGTTACAGTTTGATTCACTACTCGTAGGGCCTTCATTAAATCAACGTAAAAATTTGATGCATGTGTTCAAAACAAGATGAAGATCTAAAGTTAACGAAATTGCAACTTTTCATAATACTGTGTGACCGTGGTGTGGCTTCCAGTTTGAGGTATGAAAACATCTATATCTGGCAGATGTGCTGCAATATTTAGTCACTAGATGGCAGTGTCAGACCATGCTTTGTGTTATCTATGCATTAACAGACTGTGTTTACAGGGTGGCCAACTTTAGAGGAGAATTAAACCTTTTACAGCATTGCTCAAACTTTGGTTTTAGTCTCAATCGCTAAGTTCTTCCTTCATGACAACTCTGAGGGGGGTAAATTTGTTTTTAACTTCCTTGTTTAAGCGATATAGATGTTTGAAATTCACGTGACGCCACAGTGTAAGCTGTGCTGTGTGTTGTGAGTTCGGCTTTAACCAGGTACAAGTGAACGCCTCATGAAATGGCTTACACCCACATACCCAGTAAATTACACACTTTGATGTTCTGCTCCTTCTCCTGACGGTCACGGTAACGATGTCTGCGCCTCCGTTTCTGTGGTAAGTCACGTTAAGTATTTTATTTCGATGTGATTCGCAGGGTGCCTTTGAATCAGCCGTGATAGCTAAGGGACGCTAATCCGAGAGCTACATACCAGCTCAGTGTATATCAACGGGTTCGATGCGAATGCCAGCTGTTACCGAAACAACCGCCATGAACCCAGGTCCACCAAGCAGAGATAAGCGTTCGTTTATAAGGATGAATCTGAGACAGGAGACTGTGTGTCGGCTTCTTTTTCGCTAGCGCCGGAGGCTAACTAGCTCGCTAACAAGCAAGCTAACAATATCTTCGCATGGGTGCAGTAACTGTTCTTCGACTCGATTGGGGTTATTACCGACAAACACCGACATGAAACGACATGAGCGGGTCCACCCAGCAGATATAAGCGTTACTTTATGCGGATGACTCTGAGACAGGAGACTGTGTGTCGGCTTGTAAGTTAGTTTCGCTAGCGGGCTAGCGATGCTAACTGAAACCTGAGAAACCTGAGTGTTTAAAGTCACATCTGCATTGCAAGAGCAGCTGTTCAAAGGAGCAGTACGTGTCCTAAAGCTCTTTCTTCAGAGTAGTGTTGTAACGTGTTACAGTGAAAAGTAACCGTGTCTCCCACCTTCAGTATTTAAATCGTTAATCTCAGACAGACTTCACTGAATTCTTTTGTTAAATATGAGTAAATCATAGCCTTGTAACTTTACTAGAACAGACAGTGTCATACAGAATTGTAGGCTAATATGCACTACCTATTTCCTAAGCTGAAATGATTATGATCTGATTAACTTTGAATTCATATTTTATTATTACCATGTAAAAGTCTGTTAAGCAGATAACATGGCACATGTATGACTTAACATATCTGTGTATTTGTGTTCAATGTTCCTCTAGGATGTCCAGCGTAACACACAACTTGAATCCAACCAGACTGAACACTGACTCCAGGTACAGACCTGTTTTCATTACTTACAAAGTATTGCACATAATACATAATGTGTTAAATTATAATGCAATACTTTTAATGTGAAATAGCTCCATACTAAACATTCATTGTCATGGTAGTGCACGTTTTAATCCAAAAGCATATTCAAATACATAGTTGAATATCCACCGAAAATAAGAATACACACTTTGTTCATATGTAACTCTTTCTCTATAATTATGACATACTTTCATGTTTCCTATCATTTCATTAGGGACGGACGAGCCTGAAGGACACAGCTGTGATGACCATGTTCTGTCTCTTATGACAAAGCAGAAATATAAAACACTGGGTTCTTATCTAAAGTGTATCAAATCAGATCTCCACCATGTTGCTGCTGAGGACATCAGGTGCTGCAGTTCTTCATCTATGAAGATGAAAAAACTCACTGTTAAAGAATGTTTTGTGTTGTGTATGAAGCACAACAGATTTCAGATAGAACCGTTGTACTGTGGTCTGGGTTTGTATCCTAATGGTTAAATGCACATATTTTAAGTCGCTTTTGATAAAAGTACTGAAAGAAATACAACATTGTAAAAATAGATAAAATGTCTTTCTACCTCATCTGTAATATTCAAGGTGATAATCTCCCACAGAGCTATTGATAACAGTCCACATCAAGTCTCTCCACTTCCCTCGGTGTGAAAACATGATTATATAATTAATTTGAGAACTGTTTACAACACTTATGTGTGGAGATTATACTCTGTATATTCACTGTAAAACTCCATGACAGGCTAAATAAACGCGGTGGGAATAGTAATGGTGGATATAATATATTGTAACTTTACTAGAACAGACAGTGTTCATAGAGAATTTGAAAATGATGTACACTACCTATTTCCTAAGATGAAATGATTATGATCTGATTATTTTTATGTTTCCTCTCATTTTATTAGGGACGGACGAGCCTGAAGGACACAGCTGTGATGACCAATTGACCATGTTTTGTCTCTTATGGCAAAGCAGAAATATTAAACACTGGGTTCTTATCTAAAGTGTATCAAATCAGAAAGCAAAAGATACACATTGTTGTAATAAGTTTCTATTATTTTAACCAACAATAATAAAGATAGAAATGAATTGTTATCCATGACAATGAGCAATGACTGTTACCACTAAACAGTTGCAGGCCATCTTTATTTAAGGGAGGAATTTAGAAGTGTTGTGTAGCTTCTGATGATGATGCAGTCGTCCACGTGTTGACCACCATGTTGCTGCTGACGACGTCAGGTGCTGCAGTTCCTCATCTATAAAGAGAAGAAACGCACTGTTAAAGAATGTTTTGAGTTGTGTATGAAGCACAACAGATTTCAGATAGAACCGTTGTACTGTGGTCTGGGTTTGTATCCTAATGGTTAAATGCACATATTTTAAGTCGCTTTTGATAAAAGTACTGAAAGAAATACAACATTGTAAAAATAGATAAAATGTCTTTCTACCTCATCTGTAATATTCAAGGTGATAATCTCCCACAGAGCTATTGATAACAGTCCACATCAAGTCTCTCCACTTCCCTCGGTTTGAAAACATAATTATATAATTAATTTGAGAACTGTTTACAACACTGATGTGTGGAGATTATAATCATATCTAAACTGTCATATTCACTTTAAAACTCCATGACAGGCTAAATAAACGCGGTGGGAATAGTAATGGTGGATATACCAGCCTTCAACAGAATAATGGTGAAACATAGTTACTATCACATGCAACTTACACGTGTAGCATATTGATATTAACTTATTATAATAAAACATAAAGTCTCAACCAAACATACGACCCTGCAGCTAACTTGCTTCAATCTGTTCATTAGACGTGTTAAATAAACGGTAACTTTTATAACAGTTTTATATTAAAAAAGCCTTGCGGCATGTAAGCATATGATGATAGATAAAGCAATAGGTTTTGTTGTAGTATAGTTTCAAGGTTACTTACCTCTAGTTATTCTTATTATTCTCCGAACAATGAATTGGCTTTTTGAGGGCTTCAACGTGCTCAAAAAGTTTTTTAACTTTCCAGTAAATTAGAGAGTGGTGAAAATTTACGTAATCTGGAGTATTTGGAAATGGGCGTGGCAAAACGGCTCAACAGCGCCCCCTGGAACCAGCCCTTAGGTTTCCACATAAGCGATTTTCACCAAAATCTAGACACTGGTGTAACGTGAATAATCATAGAAAAAAGTCTCTTGGAGCATTATGAAAAACGAAACAGGAAGCCCGCCATTTTGGATTTAGTTGCCATTTTGGCCAAATTCCACATTTTTACTTTAATGTACTTGTCGTAGAGCTTTCATCAGATCAACTTAAAAATTAGACGCGTGTCATCACAACAAGATTGAGAAAAAAAATGATCAACGGAATTTTTTTCCGGCACTTCGTGTGACCGTGGCGTGTCGTCAAAGTTTGGTTCCACGCCATCAAAACACGGGCATCTGTATCTCAAACATACATGGTCCAATCAAGTCCAAACTAGACATGTAAGAGAAGAGTCCCGGCCTGATGACATCTACACAGAAATAATGACTTAAAATCACAGCGCCCCCTGGTGGCACTAGGAAATGTCTTGCTTTTTGCTTGTCTTACACTTGGATGTATTCCTCCTCATCCACTGATCTCAACCATGTCAAACTGTACCAAATGGGTCTCAAGACATTGATAATGAAGGCATAAGATAACTGTGACTTTTCGTCAAACGCCATATTAATAGCGTGGCATCAAAGTTCATCACCTCGCCGTGAAACACGAAATTGCTTTAACTTCAGTGTTCATGGTTCTATCTCACTCAAACTACATGTGTGCAACAACATCCCCCCCCTGAAGATTTTCATATGGTTTTAAGGAATGGGCGTGGCAAAATAACTGACTAGCGCCCCCTAACGGGCAGCCCGGCACTACGCTTGGCCGACATGTACAAAAATCGATTTGGGCATGTGTCTTTTCATAACAAACAAATAAGTCTCTTGGATAGATATGCTAGACTAAACAGGAAGCCCGCCATTTTGGATTTAGTGGCCATTTTGGCCCTATTCAACATTTTTACTTTGATTTACTTGTCGTAGAGCTTTCATCAGATCAACTTCAAATTCAGATGAGTGTCATCACAACAAGATTGAGATAAAAACTGATTAAGGGATTTTTTCCCCTTCACACCGTGTGACCGTGGCGTGGCGTTAAAGTTTGGTTACACGCCATCAAAACACGAGCATCTGTATCTCGAACATACATGGTCCAATCAAGTCTAAAGTAGACATGCAAGACAAGAGTTCCGGCTTGATGACATCTACACAGAAATTATGACTTGAAATCACAGCGCCCCCTGGTGGCAACATGAAGTGACATGTTTTATACTTTGATGAACTGCTCCTGGCTGCTTTAAGATATACAGCTCAAATGAGCTCAGTCAAGTCATTGAATCAAGGTCAGAATTGTGACATTTCCTCAAACCATGTAAACATTGATGTTTGGCGAAGGATCATCCTACGCCAAAGGACACGATGTTTTCATAATTCCACTGTGCATTGTCCTATCACTACCAAACTTCTGTCACATGATAAGAGTACAAGCCTGAACAGCTCTATGTGTCAATATTTCCTCAGTGTCATAGCGCCACCTACTGATTCGCCAGGAAACAGGAAGTACTTTGTTAATCCACTCTGCATTATCCAACCGGCTCCAAACTACTGACCTATGATCACAATACTGATCTGAACAGCTCCACATATAAATATTAGTTCAGGGTCATAGCGCCACCTACTGATCAGTGTGAAAATTAAGTTGTGTTAACATTGTCCAATTGACACAAAATTGCTCACGCTACATCAGAGCGCCTACATAAACAGATATATATGTCTGTGCGTAATAATAGTGATGGCGCCACCTACTGGCAAACCTACTGCCGCAGAGCGCAAAACGCATGCAACGTGGAGAAGTGCATGCTCGATCGATGATGTGCGCTTGGTCATCGATCGCTCTCTCCACCGACCGCAACAGGCTTCAACGTGCGGGTGCTCGGGCCCGCAAGTGCTACAACGTAGCCCTAGTTATTATTATTATTATTAGGGCCCGAGCACCGAATGGTGAGAGGCCCTATTGAATCTGTAAGGATTTTTATTATTATTATTATTATTATTATTATTATTATTATTATTATTATTATTATTATTATTTCCCTTTGGGGGGCTTTTTCAGGGTCTAGACATGCTCAAAAAGTTATGAAACTTTGCAGGAAATTCAAGGTCTGCGGATATTTTAGTATTCTGGAGTAATTGGAATTGGGCGTGGCAAAATGGCTCTACAGCGCCCCCTGGAACCAGCCCCTAGGTTTCCACATAACGGATTTTCATCAAAATCTGGATATAGGTGTATCGTGACCAGTCATGAAAAAATGTCTCATGGAGCATTATGAAAAACGCAACAGGAAGTCCGCCATTTTGCTTTTAGTGGCCATTTTGGCAATATCCCACATTTTTACTTTTACGTACTTGTCCCAGGGCTTTCATCAGATCAACTTCAAATTCAGATGAGTGTCATCACAACAAGATGGAGATAAAAAATGATTGAGGGATTTTTTTTTGATCACACCGTGTGACCGTGGCATGGCGTTAAAAATTGGTTACACGCCATCAAAACACGGGCATCTGTATCTCGGACATACATGTTCCAATCAAGTCCAAACTAGACATGTAAGACAATAGTCCCCGCCTGATGACATCTATGCATAAATGATGACTTAAAACCGCAGCGCCCTCTGGTGGCAACAGGAAATGTCTTGTTTTTTGCTTGTCTTACACTTGGATGAATTTCTCCTCATCCACTGACCTCAACCATGTCAAACTGTATCAAATGGGTCCCAAGACATTGACAATGAAGACATAAGATTACCGTGACTTTTCGTCAAACGCCATATGAATGGCGAGGCATTAAAGTTCATCAACTCGCCGTGAAACACGAAATTGCTGTAACTTCAGTGTTCATGATTCTATCTCTCTCAAACTACATGTGTGTAACAACAGCCCCCCCCTGAAGATATTCATACGGTTTTAAGAAATGGGCGTGGCAAAAAAACTGACCAGCGCCCCCTATAGGGCAACCCCGGCACTACGATGGCCGACATTTATACAAATCTATCGGGACATGTGTCGTTTCATAACAAACAAAAAAATATCTTGGATAGGTATGCTTGACCAAACAGGGAGGCCGCCATTTTGGATTAAGTGGCCATTTTTTTTCCATATTCCACATTTTTACTTGATGCACTTGTCCCAGGGCTTTCATCAGATTAACTTCAAATTAAGATCAGTGCCATCACAACAAGATGGAGATAAAAAGTGATTAAGAGATTGACCTTTCGTCACACCGTGTGACCGTGGCGTGGCGTCTTGAGTTTGATTAAACGCCATCAAAACACGAGGTTCTGTATCTCGGACATACATTGTCCAATCGAGTCCAAACTAGACATGTAAGACAAGGGTGCCATCCTGATGACATCTACACAGAAATTATGACTTGAAATTACAGCGCCCCCTGGTGGCTACAGGAAGTGACATGTTTTATACTTTGATGAACTGCTCCTGGCTGATTTACAATATACAGCTCAAATCAGATCAGTCAAGTCATTAGATCATGGTCAGAATTGTGACGTTTCCTCAAACCGTGTAAACATTGATGTGCGGCGAAGGATTTTCCTTCGCCAAAGGACACGATGTTATCATAACTCCACTGTGCATTGTCCTATCACTACAAAACTTCTGTCACATGGTCAGAGTCCAAGCCTGAACAGCTCTATGTGTCAATATTTCCTCAGTGTCATAGCGCCACCTACTGATTCGCCAGGAAACAGGAAGTACTTTGTTAATCCACTCTGCATTATCCAACCGGCTCCAAACTACTGACCTATGATCACAAAACTGATCTGAACAGCTCCACATATAAATATTAGTTCAGGGTCATAGCGCCACCTACTGATCAGTGTGAAAATTAAGTTGTGTTAACATTGTCCGATTGACACAAAATTGCTCACGCTACATCAGAGCGCCTACATGAACAGATATATATGTCTGTGCGTAATAATAGTGATGGCGCCACCTACTGGCAAACCTACTGCCGCAGAGCGCAAAACGCATGCAACGTGGAGAAGTGCATGCTCGATCGATGATGTGCGCTTGGTCATCGATCGCTCTCTCCACCGACCGCAACAGGCTTCAACGTGCGGGTGCTCGGGCCCGCAAGTGCTACAACGTAGCCCTAGTTCTTATTATTAGGGCCCGAGCACCGAAAGGTGAGAGGCCCTATTGAAATTGTAAGGATTTTTATTATTATTATTATTTCCCTTCGGGGGGCTTTTTCAGGGTCTAGACATGCTCAAAAAGTTGTGAAACTTTGCAGGAAATTCAAGGTCTGCGGACAATTTAGTATTCTGGAGTAATTTGAATTGGGCGTGGCAAAATGGCTCAACAGCGCCCCCTGGAACCAGCCCCTAGGTTTCCACATAAGCGATTTTCCCCAAAATCTAGACACTGGTGTAACGTGACTAATCATAGAAAAAACTCTATTGGAGCATTATGAAAAATGCAACAGGAAGCCCGCCATTTTGGATTTAGTGGCCATTTTGGCCAAATTCCACATTTTTACTTTAATGTACTTGTCGTAGAGCTTTCATCAGATCAACTTAAAAATTAGACGGGTGTCATCACAACAAGATTGAGAAAAAAAATGATCAACGGAATTTTTTTCCGTCACTTTGTGTGACCGTGGCGTGAAGTCAAAATTTGGTTCCACGCCATCAAAACACGTGCATCTGTATCTCAAACATACATGGTCCAATCAAGTCCAAACTAGACATGTAAGACAAGAGTCCCGGCCTGATGACATCTACACAGAAATAATGACTTAAAATCACAGCGCCCCCTGGTGGCACCAGGAAATGTCTTGTTTTTTGCTTGTCTTACACTTGGATGTATTCCTCCTCATCCACTGACCTCAACCATGTCAAACTGTACCAAATGGGTCTCAAGACATTGATAATGAAGGCATAAGATAACTGTGACTTTTCGTCAAACGCCATATTAATAGCGTGGCATCAAAGTTCATCACCTCGCCGTGAAACACGAAATTGCTTTAACTTCAGTGTTCATGGTTCTATCTCACTCAAACTACATGTGTGCAACAACATCCCCCCCCTGAAGATTTTCATATGGTTTTAAGGAATGGGCGTGGCAAAATAACTGACTAGCGCCCCCTAACGGGCAGCCCGGCACTACGCTTGGCCGACATGTACAAAAATCGATTTGGGCATGTGTCTTTTCATAACAAACAAATAAGTCTCTTGGATAGATATGCTAGACTAAACAGGAAGCCCGCCATTTTGGATTTAGTGGCCATTTTGGCCCTATTCAACATTTTTACTTTGATTTACTTGTCGTAGAGCTTTCATCAGATCAACTTCAAATTCAGATGAGTGTCATCACAACAAGATTGAGATAAAAACTGATTAAGGGATTTTTTCCCCTTCACACCGTGTGACCGTGGCGTGGCGTTAAAGTTTGGTTAAACGCCATCAAAACACGAGCATCTGTATCTCGAACATACATGGTCCAATCAAGTCCAAACTACACATGCAAGACAAGAGTTCCGGCTTGATGACATCTACACAGAAATTATGACTTGAAATCACAGCGCCCCCTGGTGGCAACATGAAGTGACATGTTTTATACTTTGATGAACTGCTCCTGGCTGCTTTAAGATATACAGCTCAAATGAGCTCAGTCAAGTCATTGAATCAAGGTCAGAATTGTGACATTTCCTCAAACCATGTAAACATTGATGTTTGGCGAAGGATCATCCTTCGCCAAAGGACACGATGTTTTCATAATTCCACTGTGCATTGTCCTATCACTACCAAACTTCTGTCACATGATAAGAGTACAAGCCTGAACAGCTCTATGTGTCAATATTTCCTCAGTGTCATAGCGCCACCTACTGATTCACCAGGAAACAGGAAGTACTTTGTTAATCCACTCTGCATTATCCAACCGGCTCCAAACTACTGACCTATGATCACAATACTGATCTGAACAGCTCCACATATAAATATTAGTTCAGGGTCATAGCGCCACCTACTGATCAGTGTGAAAAGTAAGTTGTGTTAACATTGTCCAATTGACACAAAATTGCTCACGCTACATCAGAGCGCCTACATGAACAGATATATATGTCTGTGCGTAATAATAGTGATGGCGCCACCTACTGGCAAACCTACTGCCGCAGAGCGCAAAACGCATGCAACGTGGAGAAGTGCATGCTCGATCGATGATGTGCGCTTGGTCATCGATCGCTCTCTCCACCGACCGCAACAGGCTTCAACGTGCGGGTGCTCGGGCCCGCAAGTGCTACAACGTAGCCCTAGTTATTAGGGCCCGAGCACCGAATGGTGAGAGGCCCTATTGAAATTGTAGGCATTATTAGGGCCCGAGCACCGAATGGTGAGAGGCCCTATTGAAATTGTAGGCATTATTCTTATTATTAGGGCCCGAGCACCGAAATCGGTGAGAGGACCTATTGAAATTGAAAAGATTATTATTAGGGCCCGAGCACCGAAAGGTGAGAGGCCCTATTGAAATTGTAAGGATTTTTATTATTAGGGCCCGAGCACCGAAATCGGTGAGAGGACCTATTGAAATTGAAAAGATTATTATTATTATTATTTTTCTTCGCTCAGTGAATTGGCTTTTTGAGGGCTTTAACGTGCTCAAAAAGTTTCTAAAGTGTACAGTAAATTAGAAATGTGCGCAAGTTTACGTATTCTGAAGTATTTGGGAACGGGTGTGTCAAAACCGCTCAATAGCGCCACCTACGGAAAAGCCCCTCATTTAGCATTCACCGATCATCAAAAAAAACAAAGACTATTGTGTATCATGACTAGATGCACAAAAAAGTCCATCAGTGCATTATGAATAACGCAACAGGAAGCCCGCCAGTTTGACTTTAGTGGCCATTTTGGTCATATTCGATATTTTTTCTTTTAAGTACTCCTCCTACAGCTTTCATCAAATCAACTTACAATTTAGACGATCGTCATCACAACAAAATGGAGATCTAAAGTTATTGAAGGATTAAGTTTTAGCAAAACCGTCTGACCGTGGTGTGGCCTCAAAGTTTGATTAAACGCCATCAAAACACAGGCTCCTGTATCTTGGACATATTTTGTCCAATCGAGACCAAACTATACACATAAGACAAGAGTCGCGACCTGAAGACATCGGTACAGAAATCATGACTTAAAATCACAGCGTCCGCTGGTGGCAACAGCAAATGTCTTGTTTTTCTATGTCTTACAGTTTGACTCACTTCTCGTAGGGCCTTCATCAAATCAACGTAAAAATTTGATGCATGTGTACAAAACAAGATGAAGATCTAAAGTTATCAAAATTTAAACTTTTCATCAATCTGTGTGACCGTGGTGAGGCTTATAAATTTGATAAACAAAATGAAAACACCATGTCTGTAGTTAATGGTCCAACACTGCTCTCTAGTGACTTAATATTGAATTACACCTGTAGTGCCAATATTAAGGCACCAGAGGTCAGTGTAACACCATGGTTTGATCAAGACACAAAATGTAACTATTGAAAAAGCCATTTCGTCCCCTCTTCCCCCAATTTAAATCTGTCTGGAGCCGCACAACATATTTGATAACACAGGTTATAAAGTTATATATATACATATATATATATATAGTTATACAATATATATAAAAACTATAGTTTGTTGCATTTATTAAATAACAGAACGACAATAAAGACAACTGTTGACATTTAACTGGTATTTTTACCTGCTACAAAATAGGAAAACACCATACTCTGACCATGGCGTGGAGTCAAAGTCTGATCACATGCCATCAAAACACGAGCGTCTGTATCTTGGACATATTTGGTCCAATCAACTCCAAACTAGACATGTAAGACAAGAGTCGCGATCTGATGACATCTACAAGGACACCATGACTTAAAATCCTAGCGCCACCTGCTGGCTACAGGAAGTGAAGCGTTTATTCTTGCTGCAGAGCTTAAAACGCACGCAAGGCAGAGACGTGCGCTTGGTCATCGATCGCTCTCTCTTCCCCGACCGCAACAGACTTGAAATTGCCTGTGCTCGGGCCCGTTAGTGCTACAACGTAGCCCTAGTTAGGGCCCGAGCACCGAATGGTGAGAGGCCCTATTGAATCTGTAAGGATTTTTATTATTATTATTATTATTATTATTATTATTATTATTATTTCCCTTTGGGGGGCTTTTTCAGGGTCTAGACATGCTCAAAAAGTTATGAAACTTTGCAGGAAATTCAAGGTCTGCGGATATTTTAGTATTCTGGAGTAATTGGAATTGGGCGTGGCAAAATGGCTCTACAGCGCCCCCTGGAACCAGCCCCTAGGTTTCCACATAACGGATTTTCATCAAAATCTGGATATAGGTGTATCGTGACCAGTCATGAAAAAAAGTCTCATGGAGCATTATGAAAAACGCAACAGGAAGTCCGCCATTTTGCTTTTAGTGGCCATTTTGGCAATATCCCACATTTTTACTTTTACGTACTTGTCCCAGGGCTTTCATCAGATCAACTTCAAATTCAGATGAGTGTCATCACAACAAGATGGAGATAAAAAATGATTGAGGGATTTTTTTTTTATCACACCGTGTGACCGTGGCATGGCGTTAAAAATTGGTTACACGCCATCAAAACACGGGCATCTGTATCTCGGACATACATGTTCCAATCAAGTCCAAACTAGACATGTAAGACAACAGTCCCCGCCTGATGACATCTATGCATAAATGATGACTTAAAACCGCAGCGCCCCCTGGTGGCAACAGGAAATGTCTTGTTTTTTGCTTGTCTTACACTTGGATGAATTTCTCCTCATCCACTGACCTCAACCATGTCAAACTGTATCAAATGGGTCCCAAGACATTGACAATGAAGACATAAGATTACCGTGACTTTTCGTCAAACGCCATATGAATGGCGTGGCATTAAAGTTCATCAACTCGCCGTGAAACACGAAATTGCTGTAACTTCAGTGTTCATGGTTCTATCTCTCTCAAACTACATGTGTGTAACAACAGCCCCCCCCTGAAGATATTCATATGGTTTTAAGAAATGGGCGTGGCAAAAAAACTGACCAGCGCCCCCTATAGGGCAACCCCGGCACTACGATGGCCGACATTTATACAAATCTATCGGGACATGTGTCGTTTCATAACAAACAAAAAAATATCTTGGATAGGTATGCTTGACCAAACAGGGAGGCCGCCATTTTGGATTAAGTGGCCATTTTTTTTCCATATTCCACATTTTTACTTGATGCACTTGTCCCAGGGCTTTCATCAGATTAACTTCAAATTAAGATCAGTGCCATCACAACAAGATGGAGATAAAAAGTGATTAAGAGATTGACCTTTCGTCACACCGTGTGACCGTGGCGTGGCGTCTTGAGTTTGATTAAACGCCATCAAAACACGAGGTTCTGTATCTCGGACATACATTGTCCAATCGAGTCCAAACTAGACATGTAAGACAAGGGTGCCATCCTGATGACATCTACACAGAAATTATGACTTGAAATTACAGCGCCCCCTGGTGGCTACAGGAAGTGACATGTTTTATACTTTGATGAACTGCTCCTGGCTGATTTACAATATACAGCTCAAATCAGATCAGTCAAGTCATTAGATCATGGTCAGAATTGTGACGTTTCCTCAAACCGTGTAAACATTGATGTGCGGCGAAGGATTTTCCTTCGCCAAAGGACACGATGTTATCATAACTCCACTGTGCATTGTCCTATCACTACAAAACTTCTGTCACATGGTCAGAGTCCAAGCCTGAACAGCTCTATGTGTCAATATTTCCTCAGTGTCATAGCGCCACCTACTGATTCGCCAGGAAACAGGAAGTACTTTGTTAATCCACTCTGCATTATCCAACCGGCTCCAAACTACTGACCTATGATCACAATACTGATCTGAACAGCTCCACATATAAATATTAGATCAGGGTCATAGCGCCACCTACTGATCAGTGTGAAAATTAAGTTGTGTTAACATTGTCCAATTGACACAAAATTGCTCACGCTACATCAGAGCGCCTACATGAACAGATATATATGTCTGTGCGTAATAATAGTGATGGCGCCACCTACTGGCAAACCTACTGCCGCAGAGCGCAAAACGCATGCAACGTGGAGAAGTGCATGCTCGATCGATGATGTGCGCTTGGTCATCGATCGCTCTCTCCACCGACCGCAACAGGCTTCAACGTGCGGGTGCTCGGGCCCGCAAGTGCTACAACGTAGCCCTAGTTATTATTATTATTTCCCTTTGGGGGGCTTTTTCAGGGTCTAGACATGCTCAAAAAGTTATGAAACTTTGCAGGAAATTCAAGGTCTGCGGATATTTTAGTATTCTGGAGTAATTGGAATTGGGCGTGGCAAAATGGCTCTACAGCGCCCCCTGGAACCAGCCCCTAGGTTTCCACATAACGGATTTTCATCAAAATCTGGATATAGGTGTATCGTGACCAGTCATGAAAAAAAGTCTCATGGAGCATTATGAAAAACGCAACAGGAAGTCCGCCATTTTGCTTTTAGTGGCCATTTTGGCAATATCCCACATTTTTACTTTTACGTACTTGTCCCAGGGCTTTCATCAGATCAACTTCAAATTCAGATGAGTGTCATCACAACAAGATGGAGATAAAAAATGATTGAGGGATTTTGTTTTTATCACACCGTGTGACCGTGGCATGGCGTTAAAAATTGGTTACACGCCATCAAAACACGGGCATCTGTATCTCGGACATACATGTTCCAATCAAGTCCAAACTAGACATGTAAGACAATAGTCCCCGCCTGATGACATCTATGCATAAATTATGACTTAAAACCGCAGCGCCCCCTGGTGGCAACAGGAAATGTCTTGTTTTTTGCTTGTCTTACACTTGGATGAATTTCTCCTCATCCACTGACCTCAACCATGTCAAACTGTATCAAATGGGTCCCAAGACATTGACAATGAAGACATAAGATTACCGTGACTTTTCGTCAAACGCCATATGAATGGCGTGGCATTAAAGTTCATCAACTCGCCGTGAAACACGAAATTGCTGTAACTTCAGTGTTCATGATTCTATCTCTCTCAAACTACATGTGTGTAACAACAGCCCCCCCCTGAAGATATTCATATGGTTTTAAGAAATGGGCGTGGCAAAAAAACTGACCAGCGCCCCCTATAGGGCAACCCCGGCACTACGATGGCCGACATTTATACAAATCTATCGGGACATGTGTCGTTTCATAACAAACAAAAAAATATCTTGGATAGGTATGCTTGACCAAACAGGGAGGCCGCTATTTTGGATTAAGTGGCCATTTTTTTTCCATATTCCACATTTTTACTTGATGCACTTGTCCCAGGGCTTTCATCAGATTAACTTCAAATTAAGATCAGTGCCATCACAACAAGATGGAGATAAAAAGTGATTAAGAGATTGACCTTTCGTCACACCGTGTGACCGTGGCGTGGCGTCTTGAGTTTGATTAAACGCCATCAAAACACGAGGTTCTGTATCTCGGACATACATTGTCCAATCGAGTCCAAACTAGACATGTAAGACAAGGGTGCCATCCTGATGACATCTACACAGAAATTATGACTCGAAATTACAGCGCCCCCTGGTGGCTACAGGAAGTGACATGTTTTATACTTTGATGAACTGCTCCTGGCTGATTTACAATATACAGCTCAAATCAGATCAGTCAAGTCATTGAATCAAGGTCAGAATTGTGACATTTCCTCAAACCATTTAAACGTTGAGGTGCGGCGAAGGATCATCCTTCGCCAAAGGACACGATGTTTTCATAAGTCCACTGTGCATTGTCCTATCACTACCAAACTTCTGTCACATGATAAGAGTACAAGCCTGAACAGCTCTATGTGTCAATATTTCCTCAGTGTCATAGCGCCACCTACTGATTCGCCAGGAAACAGGAAGTACTTTGTTAATCCACTCTGCATTATCCAACCGGCTCCAAACTACTGACCTATGATCACAATACTGATCTGAACAGCTCCACATATAAATATTAGATCAGGGTCATAGCGCCACCTACTGATCAGTGTGAAAATTAAGTTGTGTTAACATTGTCCAATTGACACAAAATTGCTCACGCTACATCAGAGCGCCTACATGAACAGATATATATGTCTGTGCGTAATAATAGTGATGGCGCCACCTACTGGCAAACCTACTGCCGCAGAGCGCAAAACGCATGCAACGTGGAGAAGTGCATGCTCGATCGATGATGTGCGCTTGGTCATCGATCGCTCTCTCCACCGACCGCAACAGGCTTCAACGTGCGGGTGCTCGGGCCCGCAAGTGCTACAACGTAGCCCTAGTTAGGGCCCGAGCACCGAAATCGGTGAGAGGACCTATTGAAATTGAAAAGATTATTTATTATTACTATTTTTCTTCGCTCAGTGAATTGGCTTTTTGAGGGCTTTAACGTGCTCAAAAAGTTTCTAAAGTGTACAGTAAATTAGAAATGTGCGCAAGTTTACGTATTCTGAAGTATTTGGGAACGGGTGTGTCAAAACCGCTCAATAGCGCCACCTACGGAAAAGCCCCTCATTTAGCATTCACCGATCATCAAAAAAAACAAAGACTATTGTGTATCATGACTAGATGCACAAAAAAGTCCATCAGTGCATTATGAATAACGCAACAGGAAGCCCGCCAGTTTGACTTTAGTGGCCATTTTGGTCATATTCGATATTTTTTCTTTTAAGTACTCCTCCTACAGCTTTCATCAAATCAACTTACAATTTAGACGATCGTCATCACAACAAAATGGAGATCTAAAGTTATTGAAGGATTAAGTTTTAGCAAAACCGTCTGACCGTGGTGTGGCCTCAAAGTTTGATTAAACGCCATCAAAACACAGGCTCCTGTATCTTGGACATATTTTGTCCAATCGAGTCCAAACTATACACATAAGACAAGAGTCGCGACCTGAAGACATCGGTACAGAAATCGTGACTTAAAATCACAGCGTCCCCTGGTGGCAACAGCAAATGTCTTGTTTTTCTATGTCTTACAGTTTGACTCACTTCTCGTAGGGCCTTCATCAAATCAACGTAAAAATTTGATGCATGTGTACAAAACAAGATGAAGATCTAAAGTTATCAAAATTTAAACTTTTCATCAATCTGTGTGACCGTGGTGAGGCTTATAAATTTGATAAACAAAATGAAAACACCATGTCTATAGTTAATGGTCCAACACTGCTCTCTAGTGACTTAATATTGAATTACACCTGTAGTGCCAATATTAAGGCACCAGAGGTCAGTGTAACACCATGGTTTGATCAAGACAGAAAATGTAACTATTGAAAAAGCCATTTCGTCCCCTCTTCCCCCAATTTAAATCTGTCTGGAGCCGCACAACATATTTGATAACACAGGCACATATTTTAAATTTATATATATACATATATATATATATAGTTATACAATATATATAAAAACTATAGTTTGTTGCATTTATTAAATAACAGAACGACAATAAAGACAACTGTTGACATTTAACTGGTATTTTTACCTGCTAAAAAATAGGAAAACACCATACTCTGACCATGGCGTGGAGTCAAAGTCTGATCACATGCCATCAAAACACGAGCGTCTGTATCTTGGACATATTTGGTCCAATCAACTCCAAACTAGACATGTAAGACAAGAGTCGCGATCTGATGACATCTACAAGGACACCATGACTTAAAATCCTAGCGCCACCTGCTGGCTACAGGAAGTGAAGCGTTTATTCTTGCTGCAGAGCTTAAAACGCACGCAAGGCAGAGACGTGCGCTTGGTCATCGATCGCTCTCTCTTCCCCGACCGCAACAGACTTGAATTTGCCTGTGCTCGGGCCCGTTAGTGCTACAACGTAGCCCTAGTTATTATTATTATTATTAGGGCCCGAGCACCGAAATCGGTGGGAGGCCCTATTGAAATTGAAATGATTATTATTATTATTATTATTATTATTTTTCTTAGCTTAAATGAATTGGCTTTTTGAGGGCTTTAATGTGCTCAAAAAGTTGTAGGAGTTTGCAGTAAATTCGAAGGCGGCGAAAATTTACGTATTCTGGAGTATTTTGAAAAGGGCGTGGCAAAATGGCTCAAGAGCGCCACCTACGGAAAAGCCCCTCATTTAACATTCACCGATCCTCAAAAAAAACAAAGACTATTGTGTATCATGACTAGATGCACAAAAAAGTCCATCAGTGCATTATGAATAACGCAACAGGAAGCCCGCCAGTTTGACTTTAGTGGCCATTTTGGTCATATTCGATATTTTTTGTTTTAAGTACTCCTCCTACAGCTTTCATCAAATCAACTTACAATTTAGACGATCGTCATCACAACAAAATGGAGATCTAAAGTTATTGAAGGATTAAGTTTTAGCAAAACCGTCTGACCGTGGTGTGGCCTCAAAGTTTGATTAAACGCCATCAAAACACGGGCTCCTGTATCTTGGACATATTTTGTCCAATCGAGTCCAAACTATACACATAAGACAAGAGTCGCGACCTGAAGACATCGGTACAGAAATCGTGACTTAAAATCACAGCGTCCCCTGGTGGCAACAGCAAATGTCTTGTTTTTCTATGTGTTACAGTTTGATTCACTACTCGTAGGGCCTTCATTAAATCAACGTAAAAATTTGATGCATGTGTTCAAAACAAGATGAAGATCTAAAGTTAACGAAATTGCAACTTTTCATAATACTGTGTGACCGTGGTGTGGCTTCCAGTTTGAGGTATGAAAACATCTATATCTGGCAGATGTGCTGCAATATTTAGTCACTAGATGGCAGTGTCAGACCATGCTTTGTGTTATCTATGCATTAACAGACTGTGTTTACAGGGTGGCCAACTTTAGAGGAGAATTAAACCTTTTACAGCATTGCTCAAACTTTGGTTTTAGTCTCAATCGCTAAGTTCTTCCTTCATGACAACTCTGAGGGGGGTAAATTTGTTTTTAACTTCCTTGTTTAAGCGATATAGATGTTTGAAATTCACGTGACGCCACAGTGTAAGCTGTGCTGTGTGTTGTGAGTTCGGCTTTAACCAGGTACAAGTGAACGCCTCATGAAATGGCTTACACCCACATACCCAGTAAATTACACACTTTGATGTTCTGCTCCTTCTCCTGACGGTCACGGTAACGATGTCTGCGCCTCCGTTTCTGTGGTAAGTCACGTTAAGTATTTTATTTCGATGTGATTCGCAGGGTGCCTTTGAATCAGCCGTGATAGCTAAGGGACGCTAATCCGAGAGCTACATACCAGCTCAGTGTATATCAACGGGTTCGATGCGAATGCCAGCTGTTACCGAAACAACCGCCATGAACCCAGGTCCACCAAGCAGAGATAAGCGTTCGTTTATAAGGATGAATCTGAGACAGGAGACTGTGTGTCGGCTTCTTTTTCGCTAGCGCCGGAGGCTAACTAGCTCGCTAACAAGCAAGCTAACAATATCTTCGCATGGGTGCAGTAACTGTTCTTCGACTCGATTGGGGTTATTACCGACAAACACCGACATGAAACGACATGAGCGGGTCCACCCAGCAGATATAAGCGTTACTTTATGCGGATGACTCTGAGACAGGAGACTGTGTGTCGGCTTGTAAGTTAGTTTCGCTAGCGGGCTAGCGATGCTAACTGAAACCTGAGAAACCTGAGTGTTTAAAGTCACATCTGCATTGCAAGAGCAGCTGTTCAAAGGAGCAGTACGTGTCCTAAAGCTCTTTCTTCAGAGTAGTGTTGTAACGTGTTACAGTGAAAAGTAACCGTGTCTCCCACCTTCAGTATTTAAATCGTTAATCTCAGACAGACTTCACTGAATTCTTTTGTTAAATATGAGTAAATCATAGCCTTGTAACTTTACTAGAACAGACAGTGTCATACAGAATTGTAGGCTAATATGCACTACCTATTTCCTAAGCTGAAATGATTATGATCTGATTAACTTTGAATTCATATTTTATTATTACCATGTAAAAGTCTGTTAAGCAGATAACATGGCACATGTATGACTTAACATATCTGTGTATTTGTGTTCAATGTTCCTCTAGGATGTCCAGCGTAACACACAACTTGAATCCAACCAGACTGAACACTGACTCCAGGTACAGACCTGTTTTCATTACTTACAAAGTATTGCACATAATACATAATGTGTTAAATTATAATGCAATACTTTTAATGTGAAATAGCTCCATACTAAACATTCATTGTCATGGTAGTGCACGTTTTAATCCAAAAGCATATTCAAATACATAGTTGAATATCCACCGAAAATAAGAATACACACTTTGTTCATATGTAACTCTTTCTCTATAATTATGACATACTTTCATGTTTCCTATCATTTCATTAGGGACGGACGAGCCTGAAGGACACAGCTGTGATGACCATGTTCTGTCTCTTATGACAAAGCAGAAATATAAAACACTGGGTTCTTATCTAAAGTGTATCAAATCAGATCTCCACCATGTTGCTGCTGAGGACATCAGGTGCTGCAGTTCTTCATCTATGAAGATGAAAAAACTCACTGTTAAAGAATGTTTTGTGTTGTGTATGAAGCACAACAGATTTCAGATAGAACCGTTGTACTGTGGTCTGGGTTTGTATCCTAATGGTTAAATGCACATATTTTAAGTCGCTTTTGATAAAAGTACTGAAAGAAATACAACATTGTAAAAATAGATAAAATGTCTTTCTACCTCATCTGTAATATTCAAGGTGATAATCTCCCACAGAGCTATTGATAACAGTCCACATCAAGTCTCTCCACTTCCCTCGGTGTGAAAACATGATTATATAATTAATTTGAGAACTGTTTACAACACTTATGTGTGGAGATTATACTCTGTATATTCACTGTAAAACTCCATGACAGGCTAAATAAACGCGGTGGGAATAGTAATGGTGGATATAATATATTGTAACTTTACTAGAACAGACAGTGTTCATAGAGAATTTGAAAATGATGTACACTACCTATTTCCTAAGATGAAATGATTATGATCTGATTATTTTTATGTTTCCTCTCATTTTATTAGGGACGGACGAGCCTGAAGGACACAGCTGTGATGACCAATTGACCATGTTTTGTCTCTTATGGCAAAGCAGAAATATTAAACACTGGGTTCTTATCTAAAGTGTATCAAATCAGAAAGCAAAAGATACACATTGTTGTAATAAGTTTCTATTATTTTAACCAACAATAATAAAGATAGAAATGAATTGTTATCCATGACAATGAGCAATGACTGTTACCACTAAACAGTTGCAGGCCATCTTTATTTAAGGGAGGAATTTAGAAGTGTTGTGTAGCTTCTGATGATGATGCAGTCGTCCACGTGTTGACCACCATGTTGCTGCTGACGACGTCAGGTGCTGCAGTTCCTCATCTATAAAGAGAAGAAACGCACTGTTAAAGAATGTTTTGAGTTGTGTATGAAGCACAACAGATTTCAGATAGAACCGTTGTACTGTGGTCTGGGTTTGTATCCTAATGGTTAAATGCACATATTTTAAGTCGCTTTTGATAAAAGTACTGAAAGAAATACAACATTGTAAAAATAGATAAAATGTCTTTCTACCTCATCTGTAATATTCAAGGTGATAATCTCCCACAGAGCTATTGATAACAGTCCACATCAAGTCTCTCCACTTCCCTCGGTTTGAAAACATAATTATATAATTAATTTGAGAACTGTTTACAACACTGATGTGTGGAGATTATAATCATATCTAAACTGTCATATTCACTTTAAAACTCCATGACAGGCTAAATAAACGCGGTGGGAATAGTAATGGTGGATATACCAGCCTTCAACAGAATAATGGTGAAACATAGTTACTATCACATGCAACTTACACGTGTAGCATATTGATATTAACTTATTATAATAAAACATAAAGTCTCAACCAAACATACGACCCTGCAGCTAACTTGCTTCAATCTGTTCATTAGACGTGTTAAATAAACGGTAACTTTTATAACAGTTTTATATTAAAAAAGCCTTGCGGCATGTAAGCATATGATGATAGATAAAGCAATAGGTTTTGTTGTAGTATAGTTTCAAGGTTACTTACCTCTAGTTATTCTTATTATTCTCCGAACAATGAATTGGCTTTTTGAGGGCTTCAACGTGCTCAAAAAGTTTTTTAACTTTCCAGTAAATTAGAGAGTGGTGAAAATTTACGTAATCTGGAGTATTTGGAAATGGGCGTGGCAAAACGGCTCAACAGCGCCCCCTGGAACCAGCCCTTAGGTTTCCACATAAGCGATTTTCACCAAAATCTAGACACTGGTGTAACGTGAATAATCATAGAAAAAAGTCTCTTGGAGCATTATGAAAAACGAAACAGGAAGCCCGCCATTTTGGATTTAGTTGCCATTTTGGCCAAATTCCACATTTTTACTTTAATGTACTTGTCGTAGAGCTTTCATCAGATCAACTTAAAAATTAGACGCGTGTCATCACAACAAGATTGAGAAAAAAAATGATCAACGGAATTTTTTTCCGGCACTTCGTGTGACCGTGGCGTGTCGTCAAAGTTTGGTTCCACGCCATCAAAACACGGGCATCTGTATCTCAAACATACATGGTCCAATCAAGTCCAAACTAGACATGTAAGAGAAGAGTCCCGGCCTGATGACATCTACACAGAAATAATGACTTAAAATCACAGCGCCCCCTGGTGGCACTAGGAAATGTCTTGCTTTTTGCTTGTCTTACACTTGGATGTATTCCTCCTCATCCACTGATCTCAACCATGTCAAACTGTACCAAATGGGTCTCAAGACATTGATAATGAAGGCATAAGATAACTGTGACTTTTCGTCAAACGCCATATTAATAGCGTGGCATCAAAGTTCATCACCTCGCCGTGAAACACGAAATTGCTTTAACTTCAGTGTTCATGGTTCTATCTCACTCAAACTACATGTGTGCAACAACATCCCCCCCCTGAAGATTTTCATATGGTTTTAAGGAATGGGCGTGGCAAAATAACTGACTAGCGCCCCCTAACGGGCAGCCCGGCACTACGCTTGGCCGACATGTACAAAAATCGATTTGGGCATGTGTCTTTTCATAACAAACAAATAAGTCTCTTGGATAGATATGCTAGACTAAACAGGAAGCCCGCCATTTTGGATTTAGTGGCCATTTTGGCCCTATTCAACATTTTTACTTTGATTTACTTGTCGTAGAGCTTTCATCAGATCAACTTCAAATTCAGATGAGTGTCATCACAACAAGATTGAGATAAAAACTGATTAAGGGATTTTTTCCCCTTCACACCGTGTGACCGTGGCGTGGCGTTAAAGTTTGGTTACACGCCATCAAAACACGAGCATCTGTATCTCGAACATACATGGTCCAATCAAGTCTAAAGTAGACATGCAAGACAAGAGTTCCGGCTTGATGACATCTACACAGAAATTATGACTTGAAATCACAGCGCCCCCTGGTGGCAACATGAAGTGACATGTTTTATACTTTGATGAACTGCTCCTGGCTGCTTTAAGATATACAGCTCAAATGAGCTCAGTCAAGTCATTGAATCAAGGTCAGAATTGTGACATTTCCTCAAACCATGTAAACATTGATGTTTGGCGAAGGATCATCCTACGCCAAAGGACACGATGTTTTCATAATTCCACTGTGCATTGTCCTATCACTACCAAACTTCTGTCACATGATAAGAGTACAAGCCTGAACAGCTCTATGTGTCAATATTTCCTCAGTGTCATAGCGCCACCTACTGATTCGCCAGGAAACAGGAAGTACTTTGTTAATCCACTCTGCATTATCCAACCGGCTCCAAACTACTGACCTATGATCACAATACTGATCTGAACAGCTCCACATATAAATATTAGTTCAGGGTCATAGCGCCACCTACTGATCAGTGTGAAAATTAAGTTGTGTTAACATTGTCCAATTGACACAAAATTGCTCACGCTACATCAGAGCGCCTACATAAACAGATATATATGTCTGTGCGTAATAATAGTGATGGCGCCACCTACTGGCAAACCTACTGCCGCAGAGCGCAAAACGCATGCAACGTGGAGAAGTGCATGCTCGATCGATGATGTGCGCTTGGTCATCGATCGCTCTCTCCACCGACCGCAACAGGCTTCAACGTGCGGGTGCTCGGGCCCGCAAGTGCTACAACGTAGCCCTAGTTCTTATTATTATTAGGGCCCGAGCACCGAATGGTGAGAGGCCCTATTGAATCTGTAAGGATTTTTATTATTATTATTATTATTATTATTTCCCTTTGGGGGGCTTTTTCAGGGTCTAGACATGCTCAAAAAGTTATGAAACTTTGCAGGAAATTCAAGGTCTGCGGATATTTTAGTATTCTGGAGTAATTGGAATTGGGCGTGGCAAAATGGCTCTACAGCGCCCCCTGGAACCAGCCCCTAGGTTTCCACATAATGGATTTTCATCAAAATCTGGATATAGGTGTATTGTGACCAGTCATGAAAAAAAGTCTCATGGAGCATTATGAAAAACGCAACAGGAAGTCCGCCATTTTGCTTTTAGTGGCCATTTTGGCAATATCCCACATTTTTACTTTTACGTACTTGTCCCAGGGCTTTCATCAGATCAACTTCAAATTCAGATGAGTGTCATCACAACAAGATGGAGATAAAAAATGATTGAGGGATTTTTTTTTTATCACACCGTGTGACCGTGGCATGGCGTTAAAAATTGGTTACACGCCATCAAAACACGGGCATCTGTATCTCGGACATACATGTTCCAATCAAGTCCACACTAGACATGTAAGACAATAGTCCCCGCCTGATGACATCTATGCATAAATGATGACTTAAAACCGCAGCGCCCCCTGGTGGCAACAGGAAATGTCTTGTTTTTTGCTTGTCTTACACTTGGATGAATTTCTCCTCATCCACTGACCTCAACCATGTCAAACTGTATCAAATGGGTCCCAAGACATTGACAATGAAGACATAAGATTACCGTGACTTTTCGTCAAACGCCATATGAATGGCGTGGCATTAAAGTTCATCAACTCGCCGTGAAACACGAAATTGCTGTAACTTCAGTGTTCATGATTCTATCTCTCTCAAACTACATGTGTGTAACAACAGCCCCCCCCTGAAGATATTCATATGGTTTTAAGAAATGGGCGTGGCAAAAAAACTGACCAGCGCCCCCTATAGGGCAACCCCGGCACTACGATGGCCGACATTTATACAAATCTATCGGGACATGTGTCGTTTCATAACAAACAAAGAAATATCTTGGATAGGTATGCTTGACCAAACAGGGAGGCCGCCATTTTGGATTAAGTGGCCATTTTTTTTCCATATTCCACATTTTTACTTGATGCACTTGTCCCAGGGCTTTCATCAGATTAACTTCAAATTAAGATCAGTGCCATCACAACAAGATGGAGATAAAAAGTGATTAAGAGATTGACCTTTCGTCACACCGTGTGACCGTGGCGTGGCGTCTTGAGTTTGATTAAACGCCATCAAAACACGAGGTTCTGTATCTCGGACATACATTGTCCAATCGAGTCCAAACTAGACATGTAAGACAAGGGTGCCATCCTGATGACATCTACACAGAAATTATGACTTGAAATTACAGCGCCCCCTGGTGGCTACAGGAAGTGACATGTTTTATACTTTGATGAACTGCTCCTGGCTGATTTACAATATACAGCTCAAATCAGATCAGTCAAGTCATTAGATCATGGTCAGAATTGTGACGTTTCCTCAAACCGTGTAAACATTGATGTGCGGCGAAGGATTTTCCTTCGCCAAAGGACACGATGTTATCATAACTCCACTGTGCATTGTCCTATCACTACAAAACTTCTGTCACATGGTCAGAGTCCAAGCCTGAACAGCTCTATGTGTCAATATTTCCTCAGTGTCATAGCGCCACCTACTGATTCGCCAGGAAACAGGAAGTACTTTGTTAATCCACTCTGCATTATCCAACCGGCTCCAAACTACTGACCTATGATCACAATCCTGAATAGAACAGCTCCATATATGAATATCAGTTCAGGATCATAGCGCCACCTATTGATCAGTGTGAAAAATTAAGTTGCGGAAACATTGTCCAATTGACACAAAATTGCTCACGCTACATCAGAGCGCCTACATGAACAGATATATATGTCTGTGCGTAATAATAGTGATGGCGCCACCTACTGGCAAACCTACTGCCGCAGAGCGCAAAACGCATGCAACGTGGAGAAGTGCATGCTCGATCGATGATGTGCGCTTGGTCATCGATCGCTCTCTCCACCGACCGCAACAGGCTTCAACGTGCGGGTGCTCGGGCCCGCAAGTGCTACAACGTAGCCCTAGTTAGGGCCCGAGCACCGAATGGTGAGAGGCCCTATTGAATCTGTAAGGATTTTTAGGGCCCGAGCACCGAATGGTGAGAGGCCCTATTGAATCTGTAAGGATTTTTATTATTATTATTATTATTATTATTTCCCTTTGGGGGGCTTTTTCAGGGTCTAGACATGCTCAAAAAGTTATGAAACTTTGCAGGAAATTCAAGGTCTGCGGATATTTTAGTATTCTGGAGTAATTGGAATTGGGCGTGGCAAAATGGCTCTACAGCGCCCCCTGGAACCAGCCCCTAGGTTTCCACATAACGGATTTTCATCAAAATCTGGATATAGGTGTATCGTGACCAGTCATGAAAAAAAGTCTCATGGAGCATTATGAAAAACGCAACAGGAAGTCCGCCATTTTGCTTTTAGTGGCCATTTTGGCAATATCCCACATTTTTACTTTTACGTACTTGTCCCAGGGCTTTCATCAGATCAACTTCAAATTCAGATGAGTGTCATCACAACAAGATGGAGATAAAAAATGATTGAGGGATTTTTTTTTTATCACACCGTGTGACCGTGGCATGGCGTTAAAAATTGGTTACACGCCATCAAAACACGGGCATCTGTATCTCGGACATACATGTTCCAATCAAGTCCAAACTAGACATGTAAGACAATAGTCCCCGCCTGATGACATCTATGCATAAATGATGACTTAAAACCGCAGCGCCCCCTGGTGGCAACAGGAAATGTCTTGTTTTTTGCTTGTCTTACACTTGGATGAATTTCTCCTCATCCACTGACCTCAACCATGTCAAACTGTATCAAATGGGTCCCAAGACATTGACAATGAAGACATAAGATTACCGTGACTTTTCGTCAAACGCCATATGAATGGCGTGGCATTAAAGTTCATCAACTCGCCGTGAAACACGAAATTGCTGTAACTTCAGTGTTCATGATTCTATCTCTCTCAAACTACATGTGTGTAACAACAGCCCCCCCCTGAAGATATTCATATGGTTTTAAGAAATGGGCGTGGCAAAAAAACTGACCAGCGCCCCCTATAGGGCAACCCCGGCACTACGATGGCCGACATTTATACAAATCTATCGGGACATGTGTCGTTTCATAACAAACAAAAAAATATCTTGGATAGGTATGCTTGACCAAACAGGGAGGCCGCCATTTTGGATTAAGTGGCCATTTTTTTTCCATATTCCACATTTTTACTTGATGCACTTGTCCCAGGGCTTTCATCAGATTAACTTCAAATTAAGATCAGTGCCATCACAACAAGATGGAGATAAAAAGTGATTAAGAGATTGACCTTTCGTCACACCGTGTGACCGTGGCGTGGCGTCTTGAGTTTGATTAAACGCCATCAAAACACGAGGTTCTGTATCTCGGACATACATTGTCCAATCGAGTCCAAACTAGACATGTAAGACAAGGGTGCCATCCTGATGACATCTACACAGAAATTATGACTTGAAATTACAGCGCCCCCTGGTGGCTACAGGAAGTGACATGTTTTATACTTTGATGAACTGCTCCTTGCTGCTTTAAGATATACAGCTCAAATGAGCTCAGTCAAGTCATTAGATCATGGTCAGAATTGTGACGTTTCCTCAAACCGTGTAAACATTGATGTGCGGCGAAGGATTTTCCTTCGCCAAAGGACACGATGTTATCATAACTCCACTGTGCATTGTCCTATCACTACAAAACTTCTGTCACATGGTCAGAGTCCAAGCCTGAACAGCTCTATGTGTCAATATTTCCTCAGTGTCATAGCGCCACCTACTGATTCGCCAGGAAACAGGAAGTACTTTGTTAATCCACTCTGCATTATCCAACCGGCTCCAAACTACTGACCTATGATCACAATCCTGAATAGAACAGCTCCATATATGAATATTAGTTCAGGATCATAGCGCCACCTATTGATCAGTGTGAAAATTAAGTTGCGGAAACATTGTCCAATTGACACAAAATTGCTCACGCTACATCAGAGCGCCTACATGAACAGATATATATGTCTGTGCGTAATAATAGTGATGGCGCCACCTACTGGCAAACCTATTGCCGCAGAGCGCAAAACGCATGCAACGTGGAGAAGTGCATGCTCGATCGATGATGTGCGCTTGGTCATCGATCGCTCTCTCCACCGACCGCAACAGGCTTCAACGTGCGGGTGCTCGGGCCCGCAAGTGCTACAACGTAGCCCTAGTTATTATTATTATTTCCCTTTGGGGGGCTTTTTCAGGGTCTAGACATGCTCAAAAAGTTATGAAACTTTGCAGGAAATTCAAGGTCTGCGGATATTTTAGTATTCTGGAGTAATTGGAATTGGGCGTGGCAAAATGGCTCTACAGCGCCCCCTGGAACCAGCCCCTAGGTTTCCACATAACGGATTTTCATCAAAATCTGGATATAGGTGTATCGTGACCAGTCATGAAAAAAAGTCTCATGGAGCATTATGAAATACGCAACAGGAAGTCCGCCATTTTGCTTTTAGTGGCCATTTTGGCAATATCCCACATTTTTACTTTTACGTACTTGTCCCAGGGCTTTCATCAGATCAACTTCAAATTCAGATGAGTGTCATCACAACAAGATGGAGATAAAAAATGATTGAGGGATTTTTTTTTTATCACACCGTGTGACCGTGGCATGGCGTTAAAAATTGGTTACACGCCATCAAAACACGGGCAACTGTATCTCGGACATACATGTTCCAATCAAGTCCAAACTAGACATGTAAGACAATAGTCCCCGCCTGATGACATCTATGCATAAATGATGACTTAAAACCGCAGCGCCCCCTGGTGGCAACAGGAAATGTCTTGTTTTTTGCTTGTCTTACACTTGGATGAATTTCTCCTCATCCACTGACCTCAACCATGTCAAACTGTATCAAATGGGTCCCAAGACATTGACAATGAAGACATAAGATTACCGTGACTTTTCGTCAAACGCCATATGAATGGCGTGGCATTAAAGTTCATCAACTCGCCGTGAAACACGAAATTGCTGTAACTTCAGTGTTCATGATTCTATCTCTCTCAAACTACATGTGTGTAACAACAGCCCCCCCCTGAAGATATTCATATGGTTTTAAGTAATGGGCGTGGCAAAAAAACTGACCAGCGCCCCCTATAGGGCAACCCCGGCACTACGATGGCCGACATTTATACAAATCTATCGGGACATGTGTCGTTTCATAACAAACAAAAAAATATCTTGGATAGGTATGCTTGACCAAACAGGGAGGCCGCCATTTTGGATTAAGTGGCCATTTTTTTTCCATATTCCACATTTTTACTTGATGCACTTGTCCCAGGGCTTTCATCAGATTAACTTCAAATTAAGATCAGTGCCATCACAACAAGATGGAGATAAAAAGTGATTAAGAGATTGACCTTTCGTCACACCGTGTGACCGTGGCGTGGCGTCTTGAGTTTGATTAAACGCCATCAAAACACGAGGTTCTGTATCTCGGACATACATTGTCCAATCGAGTCCAAACTAGACATGTAAGACAAGGGTGCCATCCTGATGACATCTACACAGAAATTATGACTTGAAATTACAGCGCCCCCTGGTGGCTACAGGAAGTGACATGTTTTATACTTTGATGAACTGCTCCTGGCTGCTTTAAGATATACAGCTCAAATGAGCTCAGTCAAGTCATTGAATCAAGGTCAGAATTGTGACATTTCCTCAAACCATGTAAACATTGATGTTTGGCGAAGGATCATCCTTCGCCAAAGGACACGATGTTTTCATAAGTCCACTGTGCATTGTCCTATCACTACCAAACTTCTGTCACATGATAAGAGTACAAGCCTGAACAGCTCTATGTGTCAATATTTCCTCAGTGTCATAGCGCCACCTACTGATTCGCCAGGAAACAGGAAGTACTTTGTTAATCCACTCTGCATTATCCAACCGGCTCCAAACTACTGACCTATGATCACAATACTAATCTGAACAGCTCCACATATAAATATTAGTTCAGGGTCATAGCGCCACCTACTGATCAGTGTGAATATTAAGTTGTGTTAACATTGTCCGATTGACACAAAATTGCTCACGCTACATCAGAGCGCCTACATGAACAGATAAATAGATGTCTGTGCATAATAATAGTGATGGCGCCACCTACTGGCAAACCTACTGCCGCAGAGCGCAAAACGCATTTAACGTGGAGAAGTGCATGCTCGATCGATGATGTGCGCTTGGTCATCGATCGCTCTCTCCACCGACCGCAACAGGCTTCAACGTGCGGGTGCTCGGGCCCGCAAGTGCTACAACGTAGCCCTAGTTCTTATTATTCTCCGAACAATGAATTGGCTTTTTGAGGGCTTCAACGTGCTCAAAAAGTTTTTAAACTTTCCAGTAAATTAGAGAGTGGTGAAAATTTACGTAATCTGGAGTATTTGGAATTGGGCGTGGCAAAATGGCTCTACAGCGCCCCCTGGAACCAGCCCCTAGGTTTCCACATAACGGATTTTCATCAAAATCTGGATATAGGTGTATCGTGACCAGTCATGAAAAAAAGTCTCATGGAGCATTATGAAAAACGCAACAGGAAGTCCGCCATTTTGCTTTTAGTGGCCATTTTGACAATATCCCACATTTTTACTTTTACGTACTTGTCCCAGGGCTTTCATCAGATCAACTTCAAATTCAGATGAGTGTCATCACAACAAGACGGAGATAAAAAATGATTGAGGGATTTTTTTTTTATCACACCGTGTGACCGTGGCATGGCGTTAAAAATTGGTTACACGCCATCAAAACACGGGCATCTGTATCTCGGACATACATGTTCCAATCAAGTCCAAACTAGACATGTAAGACAATAGTCCCCGCCTGATGACATCTATGCATAAATGATGACTTAAAACCGCAGCGCCCCCTGGTGGCAACAGGAAATGTCTTGTTTTTTGCTTGTCTTACACTTGGATGAATTTCTCCTCATCCACTGACCTCAACCATGTCAAACTGTATCAAATGGGTCCCAAGACATTGACAATGAAGACATAAGATTACCGTGACTTTTCGTCAAACGCCATATGAATGGCGTGGCATTAAAGTTCATCAACTCGCCGTGAAACACGAAATTGCTGTAACTTCAGTGTTCATGATTCTATCTCTCTCAAACTACATGTGTGTAACAACAGCCCCCCCCTGAAGATATTCATATGGTTTTAAGAAATGGGCGTGGCAAAAAAACTGACCAGCGCCCCCTATAGGGCAACCCCGGCACTACGATGGCCGACATTTATACAAATCTATCGGGACATGTGTCGTTTCATAACAAACAAAAAAATATCTTGGATAGGTATGCTTGACCAAACAGGGAGGCCGCCATTTTGGATTAAGTGGCCATTTTTTTTCCATATTCCACATTTTTACTTGATGCACTTGTCCCAGGGCTTTCATCAGATTAACTTCAAATTAAGATCAGTGCCATCACAACAAGATGGAGATAAAAAGTGATTAAGAGATTGACCTTTCGTCACACCGTGTGACCGTGGCGTGGCGTCTTGAGTTTGATTAAACGCCATCAAAACACGAGGTTCTGTATCTCGGACATACATTGTCCAATCGAGTCCAAACTAGACATGTAAGACAAGGGTGCCATCCTGATGACATCTACACAGAAATTATGACTTGAAATTACAGCGCCCCCTGGTGGCTACAGGAAGTGACATGTTTTATACTTTGATGAACTGCTCCTGGCTGCTTTAAGATATACAGCTCAAATGAGCTCAGTCAAGTCATTGAATCAAGGTCAGAATTGTGACATTTCCTCAAACCATGTAAACATTGATGTTTGGCGAAGGATCATCCTTCGCCAAAGGACACGATGTTTTCATAAGTCCACTGTGCATTGTCCTATCACTACCAAACTTCTGTCACATGATAAGAGTACAAACCTGAACAGCTCTATGTGTCAATATTTCCTCAGTGTCATAGCGCCACCTACTGATTCGCCAGGAAACAGGAAGTACTTTGTTAATCCACTCTGCATTATCCAACCGGCTCCAAACTACTGACCTATGATCACAATACTAATCTGAACAGCTCCACATATAAATATTAGTTCAGGGTCATAGCGCCACCTACTGATCAGTGTGAATATTAAGTTGTGTTAACATTGTCCGATTGACACAAAATTGCTCACGCTACATCAGAGCGCCTACATGAACAGATAAATAGATGTCTGTGCGTAATAATAGTGATGGCGCCACCTACTGGCAATCCTACTGCCGCAGAGCGCAAAACGCATTTATTGTGGAGAAGTGCATGCTCGATCGATGATGTGCGCTTGGTCATCGATCGCTCTCTCCACCGACCGCAACAGGCTTCAACGTGCGGGTGCTCGGGCCCGCAAGTGCTACAACGTAGCCCTAGTTCTTATTATTCTCCGAACAATGAATTGGCTTTTTGAGGCCTTCAACGTGCTCAAAAAGTTTTTAAACTTTCCAGTAAATTAGAGAGTGGTGAAAATTTACGTAATCTGGAGTATTTGGAAATGGGCGTGGCAAAACGGCTCAACAGCGCCCCCTGGAACCAGCCGCTAGGTTTCCACATAAGCGATTTTCACCAAAATCTAGACACTGGTGTAACGTGAATAATCATAGAAAAAAGTCTCTTGGAGCATTATGAAAAACGCAACAGGAAGCCCGCCATTTTGGATTTAGTGGCCATTTTGGCCAAATTCCACATTTTTAGTTTAATGTACTTGTCGTAGAGCTTTCATCAGATCAACTTCAAATTCAGATGAGTGTCATCACAACAAGATGGAGATAAAAAATGATTGACGGATTTTTTTTTTATCACACCGTGTGACCGTGGCATGGCGTTAAAAATTGGTTACACGCCATCAAAACACGGGCATCTGTATCTCGGACATACATGTTCCAATCAAGTCCAAACTAGACATGTAAGACAATAGTCCCCGCCTGATGACATCTATGCATAAATGATGACTTAAAACCGCAGCGCCCCCTGGTGGCAACAGGAAATGTCTTGTTTTTTGCTTGTCTTACACTTGGATGAATTTCTCCTCATCCACTGACCTCAACCATGTCAAACTGTATCAAATGGGTCCCAAGACATTGACAATGAAGACATAAGATTACCGTGACTTTTCGTCAAACGCCATATGAATGGCGTGGCATTAAAGTTCATCAACTCGCCGTGAAACACGAAATTGCTGTAACTTCAGTGTTCATGATTCTATCTCTCTCAAACTACATGTGTGTAACAACAGCCCCCCCCTGAAGATATTCATATGGTTTTAAGAAATGGGCGTGGCAAAAAAACTGACCAGCGCCCCCTATAGGGCAACCCCGGCACTACGATGGCCGACATTTATACAAATCTATCGGGACATGTGTCGTTTCATAACAAACAAAAAAATATCTTGGATAGGTATGCTTGACCAAACAGGGAGGCCGCCATTTTGGATTAAGTGGCCATTTTTTTTCCATATTCCACATTTTTACTTGATGCACTTGTCCCAGGACTTTCATCAGATTAACTTCAAATTAAGATCAGTGCCATCACAACAAGATGGAGATAAAAAGTGATTAAGAGATTGACCTTTCGTCACACCGTGTGACCGTGGCGTGGCGTCTTGAGTTTGATTAAACGCCATCAAAACACGAGGTTCTGTATCTCGGACATACATTGTCCAATCGAGTCCAAACTAGACATGTAAGACAAGGGTGCCATCCTGATGACATCTACACAGAAATTATGACTTGAAATTACAGCGCCCCCTGGTGGCTACAGGAAGTGACATGTTTTATACTTTGATGAACTGCTCCTGGCTGATTTACAATATACAGCTCAAATCAGATCAGTCAAGTCATTAGATCATGGTCAGAATTGTGACGTTTCCTCAAACCGTGTAAACATTGATGTGCGGCGAAGGATTTTCCTTCGCCAAAGGACACGATGTTATCATAACTCCACTGCGCATTGTCCTATCACTACAAAACGTCTGTCACATGGTCAGAGTCCAAGCCTGAACAGCTCTATGTGTCAATATTTCCTCAGTGTCATAGCGCCACCTACTGATTCGCCAGGAATTAGGAAGTACTTTGTTAATCCACTCTGCATTATCCAACCGGCTCCAAACTACTGACCTATGATCACAATCCTGAATAGAACAGCTCCATATATGAATATTAGTTCAGGATCATAGCGCCACCTATTGATCAGTGTGAAAATTAAGTTGCGGAAACATTGTCCAATTGACACAAAATTTCTCACGCTACATCAGAGCGCCTACTTGAACAGATCTATATGTCTGTGCGTAATAATAGTGATGGCGCCACCTACTGGCAAACCTACTGCCGCAGAGCGCAAAACGCATTTTTAGGGCCCGAGCACCGAATGGTGAGAGGCCCTATTGAATCTGTAAGGATTTTTATTATTATTATTATTATTATTATTATTATTATTATTATTATTATTATTAGGGCCCGAGCACCGAATGGTGAGAGGCCCTATTGAATCTGTAAGGATTTTTATTATTATTATTATTATTATTATTATTATTATTATTATTATTATTATTATTTCCCTTTGGGGGGCTTTTTCAGGGTCTAGACATGCTCAAAAAGTTATGAAACTTTTCAGGAAATTCAAGGTCTGCGGATATTTTAGTATTCTGGAGTAATTGGAATTGGGCGTGGCAAAATGGCTCTACAGCGCCCCCTGGAACCAGCCCCTAGGTTTCCACATAACGGATTTTCATCAAAATCTGGATATAGGTGTATCGTGACCAGTCATGAAAAAAAGTCTCATGGAGCATTATGAAAAACGCAACAGGAAGTCCGCCATTTTGCTTTTAGTGGCCATTTTGGCAATATCCCACATTTTTACTTTTACGTACTTGTCCCAGGGCTTTCATCAGATCAACTTCAAATTCAGATGAGTGTCATCACAACAAGATGGAGATAAAAAATGATTGAGGGATTTTTTTTTTATCACACCGTGTGACCGTGGCATGGCGTTAAAAATTGGTTACACGCCATCAAAACACGGGCATCTGTATCTCGGACATACATGTTCCAATCAAGTCCAAACTAGACATGTAAGACAATAGTCCCCGCCTGATGACATCTATGCATAAATGATGACTTAAAACCGCAGCGCCCCCTGGTGGCAACAGGAAATGTCTTGTTTTTTGCTTGTCTTACACTTGGATGAATTTCTCCTCATCCACTGACCTCAACCATGTCAAACTGTATCAAATGGGTCCCAAGACATTGACAATGAAGACATAAGATTACCGTGACTTTTCGTCAAACGCCATATGAATGGCGTGGCATTAAAGTTCATCAACTCGCCGTGAAACACGAAATTGCTGTAACTTCAGTGTTCATGATTCTATCTCTCTCAAACTACATGTGTGTAACAACAGCCCCCCCCTGAAGATATTCATATGGTTTTAAGAAATGGGCGTGGCAAAAAAACTGACCAGCGCCCCCTATAGGGCAACCCCGGCACTACGATGGCCGACATTTATACAAATCTATCGGGACATGTGTCGTTTCATAACAAACAAAAAAATATCTTGGATAGGTATGCTTGACCAAACAGGGAGGCCGCCATTTTGGATTAAGTGGCCATTTTTTTTCCATATTCCACATTTTTACTTGATGCACTTGTCCCAGGGCTTTCATCAGATTAACTTCAAATTAAGATCAGTGCCATCACAACAAGATGGAGATAAAAAGTGATTAAGAGATTGACCTTTCGTCACACCGTGTGACCGTGGCGTGGCGTCTTGAGTTTGATTAAACGCCATCAAAACACGAGGTTCTGTATCTCGGACATACATTGTCCAATCGAGTCCAAACTAGACATGTAAGACAAGGGTGCCATCCTGATGACATCTACACAGAAATTATGACTTGAAATTACAGCGCCCCCTGGTGGCTACAGGAAGTGACATGTTTTATACTTTGATGAACTGCTCCTGGCTGATTTACAATATACAGCTCAAATCAGATCAGTCAAGTCATTAGATCATGGTCAGAATTGTGACGTTTCCTCAAACCGTGTAAACATTGATGTGCGGCGAAGGATTTTCCTTCGCCAAAGGACACGATGTTATCATAACTCCACTGTGCATTGTCCTATCACTACAAAACTTCTGTCACATGGTCAGAGTCCAAGCCTGAACAGCTCTATGTGTCAATATTTCCTCAGTGTCATAGCGCCACCTACTGATTCGCCAGGAAACAGGAAGTACTTTGTTAATCCACTCTGCATTATCCAACCGGCTCCAAACTACTGACCTATGATCACAATCCTGAATAGAACAGCTCCATATATGAATATTAGTTCAGGATCATAGCGCCACCTATTGATCAGTGTGAAAATTAAGTTGCGGAAACATTGTCCAATTGACACAAAATTGCTCACGCTACATCAGAGCGCCTACATGAACAGATATATATGTCTGTGCGTAATAATAGTGATGGCGCCACCTACTGGCAAACCTACTGCCGCAGAGCGCAAAACGCATGCAACGTGGAGAAGTGCATGCTCGATCGATGATGTGCGCTTGGTCATCGATCGCTCTCTCCACCGACCGCAACAGGCTTCAACGTGCGGGTGCTCGGGCCCGCAAGTGCTACAACGTAGCCCTAGTTAGGGCCCGAGCACCGAATGGTGAGAGGCCCTATTGAATCTGTAAGGATTTTTATTATTATTATTATTATTATTATTATTATTATTATTATTATTATTATTATTATTTCCCTTTGGGGGGCTTTTTCAGGGTCTAGACATGCTCAAAAAGTTATGAAACTTTGCAGGAAATTCAAGGTCTGCGGATATTTTAGTATTCTGGAGTAATTGGAATTGGGCGTGGCAAAATGGCTCTACAGCGCCCCCTGGAACCAGCCCCTAGGTTTCCACATAACGGATTTTCATCAAAATCTGGATATAGGTGTATCGTGACCAGTCATGAAAAAAAGTCTCATGGAGCATTATGAAAAACGCAACAGGAAGTCCGCCATTTTGCTTTTAGTGGCCATTTTGGCAATATCCCACATTTTTACTTTTACGTACTTGTCCCAGGGCTTTCATCAGATCAACTTCAAATTCAGATGAGTGTCATCACAACAAGATGGAGATAAAAAATGATTGAGGGATTTTTTTTTTATCACACCGTGTGACCGTGGCATGGCGTTAAAAATTGGTTACACGCCATCAAAACACGGGCATCTGTATCTCGGACATACATGTTCCAATCAAGTCCAAACTAGACATGTAAGACAATAGTCCCCGCCTGATGACATCTATGCATAAATGATGACTTAAAACCGCAGCGCCCCCTGGTGGCAACAGGAAATGTCTTGTTTTTTGCTTGTCTTACACTTGGATGAATTTCTCCTCATCCACTGACCTCAACCATGTCAAACTGTATCAAATGGGTCCCAAGACATTGACAATGAAGACATAAGATTACCGTGACTTTTCGTCAAACGCCATATGAATGGCGTGGCATTAAAGTTCATCAACTCGCCGTGAAACACGAAATTGCTGTAACTTCAGTGTTCATGATTCTATCTCTCTCAAACTACATGTGTGTAACAACAGCCCCCCCCTGAAGATATTCATATGGTTTTAAGAAATGGGCGTGGCAAAAAAACTGACCAGCGCCCCCTATAGGGCAACCCCGGCACTACGATGGCCGACATTTATACAAATCTATCGGGACATGTGTCGTTTCATAACAAACAAAAAAATATCTTGGATAGGTATGCTTGACCAAACAGGGAGGCCGCCATTTTGGATTAAGTGGCCATTTTTTTTCCATATTCCACATTTTTACTTGATGCACTTGTCCCAGGGCTTTCATCAGATTAACTTCAAATTAAGATCAGTGCCATCACAACAAGATGGAGATAAAAAGTGATTAAGAGATTGACCTTTCGTCACACCGTGTGACCGTGGCGTGGCGTCTTGAGTTTGATTAAACGCCATCAAAACACGAGGTTCTGTATCTCGGACATACATTGTCCAATCGAGTCCAAACTAGACATGTAAGACAAGGGTGCCATCCTGATGACATCTACACAGAAATTATGACTTGAAATTACAGCGCCCCCTGGTGGCTACAGGAAGTGACATGTTTTATACTTTGATGAACTGCTCCTGGCTGATTTACAATATACAGCTCAAATCAGATCAGTCAAGTCATTAGATCATGGTCAGAATTGTGACGTTTCCTCAAACCGTGTAAACATTGATGTGCGGCGAAGGATTTTCCTTCGCCAAAGGACACGATGTTATCATAACTCCACTGTGCATTGTCCTATCACTACAAAACTTCTGTCACATGGTCAGAGTCCAAGCCTGAACAGCTCTATGTGTCAATATTTCCTCAGTGTCATAGCGCCACCTACTGATTCGCCAGGAAACAGGAAGTACTTTGTTAATCCACTCTGCATTATCCAACCGGCTCCAAACTACTGACCTATGATCACAATACTATTCTGAAACGCTCCACATATAAATATTAGTTCAGGGTCATAGCGCCACCTACTGATCAGTGTGAAAATTAAGTTGTGTTAACATTGTCCAATTGACACAAAATTGCTCACGCTACATCAGAGCGCCTACATGAACAGATATATATGTCTGTGCGTAATAATAGTGATGGCGCCACCTACTGGCAAACCTACTGCCGCAGAGCGCAAAACGCATTTAACGTGGAGAAGTGCATGCTCGATCGATGATGTGCGCTTGGTCATCGATCGCTCTCTCCACCGACCGCAACAGGCTTCAACGTGCGGGTGCTCGGGCCCGCAAGTGCTACAACGTAGCCCTAGTTATTATTATTATTATTATTATTTCCCTTTGGGGGGCTTTTTCAGGGTCTAGACATGCTCAAAAAGTTATGAAACTTTGCAGGAAATTCAAGGTCTGCGGATATTTTAGTATTCTGGAGTAATTGGAATTGGGCGTGGCAAAATGGCTCTACAGCGCCCCCTGGAACCAGCCCCTAGGTTTCCACATAACGGATTTTCATCAAAATCTGGATATAGGTGTATCGTGACCAGTCATGAAAAAAAGTCTCATGGAGCATTATGAAAAACGCAACAGGAAGTCCGCCATTTTGCTTTTAGTGGCCATTTCGGCAATATCCCACATTTTTACTTTTACGTACTTGTCCCAGGGCTTTCATCAGATTAACTTCAAATTCAGATGAGTGTCATCACAACAAGATGGAGATAAAAAATGATTGAGGGATTTTTTTTTTATCACACCGTGTGACCGTGGCATGGCGTTAAAAATTGGTTACACGCCATCAAAACACGGGCATCTGTATCTCGGACATACATGTTCCAATCAAGTCCAAACTAGACATGTAAGACAATAGTCCCCGCCTGATGACATCTATGCATAAATGATGACTTAAAACCGCAGCGCCCCCTGGTGGCAACAGGAAATGTCTTGTTTTTTGCTTGTCTTACACTTGGATGAATTTCTCCTCATCCACTGACCTCAACCATGTCAAACTGTATCAAATGGGTCCCAAGACATTGACAATGAAGACATAAGATTACCGTGACTTTTCGTCAAACGCCATATGAATGGCGTGGCATTAAAGTTCATCAACTCGCCGTGAAACACGAAATTGCTGTAACTTCAGTGTTCATGATTCTATCTCTCTCAAACTACATGTGTGTAACAACAGCCCCCCCCTGAAGATATTCATATGGTTTTAAGAAATGGGCGTGGCAAAAAACCTGACCAGCGCCCCCTATAGGGCAACCCCGGCACTACGATGGCCGACATTTATACAAATCTATCGGGACATGTGTCGTTTCATAACAAACAAAAAAATATCTTGGATAGGTATGCTTGACCAAACAGGGAGGCCGCCATTTTGGATTAAGTGGCCATTTTTTTTCCATATTCCACATTTTTACTTGATGCACTTGTCCCAGGGCTTTCATCAGATTAACTTCAAATTAAGATCAGTGCCATCACAACAAGATGGAGATAAAAAGTGATTAAGAGATTGACCTTTCGTCACACCGTGTGACCGTGGCGTGGCGTCTTGAGTTTGATTAAACGCCATCAAAACACGAGGTTCTGTATCTCGGACATACATTGTCCAATCGAGTCCAAACTAGACATGTAAGACAAGGGTGCCATCCTGATGACATCTACACAGAAATTATGACTTGAAATTACAGCGCCCCCTGGTGGCTACAGGAAGTGACATGTTTTATACTTTGATGAACTGCTCCTGGCTGATTTACAATATACAGCTCAAATCAGATCAGTCAAGTCATTAGATCATGGTCAGAATTGTGACGTTTCCTCAAACCGTGTAAACATTGATGTGCGGCGAAGGATTTTCCTTCGCCAAAGGACACGATGTTATCATAACTCCACTGTGCATTGTCCTATCACTACAAAACTTCTGTCACATGGTCAGAGTCCAAGCCTGAACAGCTCTATGTGTCAATATTTCCTCAGTGTCATAGCGCCACCTACTGATTCGCCAGGAAACAGGAAGTACTTTGTTAATCCACTCTGCATTATCCAACCGGCTCCAAACTACTGACCTATGATCACAATCCTGAATAGAACAGCTCCATATATGAATATTAGTTCAGGATCATAGCGCCACCTATTGATCAGTGTGAAAATTAAGTTGCGGAAACATTGTCCAATTGACACAAAATTGCTCACGCTACATCAGAGCGCCTACATGAACAGATATATATGTCTGTGCGTAATAATAGTGATGGCGCCACCTACTGGCAAACCTACTGCCGCAGAGCGCAAAACGCATGCAACGTGGAGAAGTGCATGCTCGATCGATGATGTGCGCTTGGTCATCGATCGCTCTCTCCACCGACCGCAACAGGCTTCAACGTGCGGGTGCTCGGGCCCGCAAGTGCTACAACGTAGCCCTAGTTAGGGCCCGAGCACCGAATGGTGAGAGGCCCTATTGAATCTGTAAGGATTTTTATTATTATTATTATTATTATTATTATTATTATTATTATTATTATTATTATTATTTCCCTTTGGGGGGCTTTTTCAGGGTCTAGACATGCTCAAAAAGTTATGAAACTTTGCAGGAAATTCAAGGTCTGCGGATATTTTAGTATTCTGGAGTAATTGGAATTGGGCGTGGCAAAATGGCTCTACAGCGCCCCCTGGAACCAGCCCCTAGGTTTCCACATAACGGATTTTCATCAAAATCTGGATATAGGTGTATCGTGACCAGTCATGAAAAAAAGTCTCATGGAGCATTATGAAAAACGCAACAGGAAGTCCGCCATTTTGCTTTTAGTGGCCATTTTGGCAATATCCCACATTTTTACTTTTACGTACTTGTCCCAGGGCTTTCATCAGATCAACTTCAAATTCAGATGAGTGTCATCACAACAAGATGGAGATAAAAAATGATTGAGGGATTTTTTTTTTATCACACCGTGTGACCGTGGCATGGCGTTAAAAATTGGTTACACGCCATCAAAACACGGGCATCTGTATCTCGGACATACATGTTCCAATCAAGTCCAAACTAGACATGTAAGACAATAGTCCCCGCCTGATGACATCTATGCATAAATGATGACTTAAAACCGCAGCGCCCCCTGGTGGCAACAGGAAATGTCTTGTTTTTTGCTTGTCTTACACTTGGATGAATTTCTCCTCATCCACTGACCTCAACCATGTCAAACTGTATCAAATGGGTCCCAAGACATTGACAATGAAGACATAAGATTACCGTGACTTTTCGTCAAACGCCATATGAATGGCGTGGCATTAAAGTTCATCAACTCGCCGTGAAACACGAAATTGCTGTAACTTCAGTGTTCATGATTCTATCTCTCTCAAACTACATGTGTGTAACAACAGCCCCCCCCTGAAGATATTCATATGGTTTTAAGAAATGGGCGTGGCAAAAAAACTGACCAGCGCCCCCTATAGGGCAACCCCGGCACTACGATGGCCGACATTTATACAAATCTATCGGGACATGTGTCGTTTCATAACAAACAAAAAAATATCTTGGATAGGTATGCTTGACCAAACAGGGAGGCCGCCATTTTGGATTAAGTGGCCATTTTTTTTCCATATTCCACATTTTTACTTGATGCACTTGTCCCAGGGCTTTCATCAGATTAACTTCAAATTAAGATCAGTGCCATCACAACAAGATGGAGATAAAAAGTGATTAAGAGATTGACCTTTCGTCACACCGTGTGACCGTGGCGTGGCGTCTTGAGTTTGATTAAACGCCATCAAAACACGAGGTTCTGTATCTCGGACATACATTGTCCAATCGAGTCCAAACTAGACATGTAAGACAAGGGTGCCATCCTGATGACATCTACACAGAAATTATGACTTGAAATTACAGCGCCCCCTGGTGGCTACAGGAAGTGACATGTTTTATACTTTGATGAACTGCTCCTGGCTGATTTACAATATACAGCTCAAATCAGATCAGTCAAGTCATTAGATCATGGTCAGAATTGTGACGTTTCCTCAAACCGTGTAAACATTGATGTGCGGCGAAGGATTTTCCTTCGCCAAAGGACACGATGTTATCATAACTCCACTGTGCATTGTCCTATCACTACAAAACTTCTGTCACATGGTCAGAGTCCAAGCCTGAACAGCTCTATGTGTCAATATTTCCTCAGTGTCATAGCGCCACCTACTGATTCGCCAGGAAACAGGAAGTACTTTGTTAATCCACTCTGCATTATCCAACCGGCTCCAAACTACTGACCTATGATCACAATCCTGAATAGAACAGCTCCATATATGAATATTAGTTCAGGATCATAGCGCCACCTATTGATCAGTGTGAAAATTAAGTTGCGGAAACATTGTCCAATTGACACAAAATTGCTCACGCTACATCAGAGCGCCTACATGAACAGATATATATGTCTGTGCGTAATAATAGTGATGGCGCCACCTACTGGCAAACCTACTGCCGCAGAGCGCAAAACGCATGCAACGTGGAGAAGTGCATGCTCGATCGATGATGTGCGCTTGGTCATCGATCGCTCTCTCCACCGACCGCAACAGGCTTCAACGTGCGGGTGCTCGGGCCCGCAAGTGCTACAACGTAGCCCTAGTTAGGGCCCGAGCACCGAATGGTGAGAGGCCCTATTGAATCTGTAAGGATTTTTATTATTATTATTATTATTATTATTATTATTATTATTATTATTATTATTATTATTTCCCTTTGGGGGGCTTTTTCAGGGTCTAGACATGCTCAAAAAGTTATGAAACTTTGCAGGAAATTCAAGGTCTGCGGATATTTTAGTATTCTGGAGTAATTGGAATTGGGCGTGGCAAAATGGCTCTACAGCGCCCCCTGGAACCAGCCCCTAGGTTTCCACATAACGGATTTTCATCAAAATCTGGATATAGGTGTATCGTGACCAGTCATGAAAAAAAGTCTCATGGAGCATTATGAAAAACGCAACAGGAAGTCCGCCATTTTGCTTTTAGTGGCCATTTTGGCAATATCCCACATTTTTACTTTTACGTACTTGTCCCAGGGCTTTCATCAGATCAACTTCAAATTCAGATGAGTGTCATCACAACAAGATGGAGATAAAAAATGATTGAGGGATTTTTTTTTTATCACACCGTGTGACCGTGGCATGGCGTTAAAAATTGGTTACACGCCATCAAAACACGGGCATCTGTATCTCGGACATACATGTTCCAATCAAGTCCAAACTAGACATGTAAGACAATAGTCCCCGCCTGATGACATCTATGCATAAATGATGACTTAAAACCGCAGCGCCCCCTGGTGGCAACAGGAAATGTCTTGTTTTTTGCTTGTCTTACACTTGGATGAATTTCTCCTCATCCACTGACCTCAACCATGTCAAACTGTATCAAATGGGTCCCAAGACATTGACAATGAAGACATAAGATTACCGTGACTTTTCGTCAAACGCCATATGAATGGCGTGGCATTAAAGTTCATCAACTCGCCGTGAAACACGAAATTGCTGTAACTTCAGTGTTCATGATTCTATCTCTCTCAAACTACATGTGTGTAACAACAGCCCCCCCCTGAAGATATTCATATGGTTTTAAGAAATGGGCGTGGCAAAAAAACTGACCAGCGCCCCCTATAGGGCAACCCCGGCACTACGATGGCCGACATTTATACAAATCTATCGGGACATGTGTCGTTTCATAACAAACAAAAAAATATCTTGGATAGGTATGCTTGACCAAACAGGGAGGCCGCCATTTTGGATTAAGTGGCCATTTTTTTTCCATATTCCACATTTTTACTTGATGCACTTGTCCCAGGGCTTTCATCAGATTAACTTCAAATTAAGATCAGTGCCATCACAACAAGATGGAGATAAAAAGTGATTAAGAGATTGACCTTTCGTCACACCGTGTGACCGTGGCGTGGCGTCTTGAGTTTGATTAAACGCCATCAAAACACGAGGTTCTGTATCTCGGACATACATTGTCCAATCGAGTCCAAACTAGACATGTAAGACAAGGGTGCCATCCTGATGACATCTACACAGAAATTATGACTTGAAATTACAGCGCCCCCTGGTGGCTACAGGAAGTGACATGTTTTATACTTTGATGAACTGCTCCTGGCTGATTTACAATATACAGCTCAAATCAGATCAGTCAAGTCATTAGATCATGGTCAGAATTGTGACGTTTCCTCAAACCGTGTAAACATTGATGTGCGGCGAAGGATTTTCCTTCGCCAAAGGACACGATGTTATCATAACTCCACTGTGCATTGTCCTATCACTACAAAACTTCTGTCACATGGTCAGAGTCCAAGCCTGAACAGCTCTATGTGTCAATATTTCCTCAGTGTCATAGCGCCACCTACTGATTCGCCAGGAAACAGGAAGTACTTTGTTAATCCACTCTGCATTATCCAACCGGCTCCAAACTACTGACCTATGATCACAATACTATTCTGAACAGCTCCACATATAAATATTAGTTCAGGGTCATAGCGCCACCTACTGATCAGTGTGAAAATTAAGTTGTGTTAACATTGTCCAATTGACACAAAATTGCTCACGCTACATCAGAGCGCCTACATGAACAGATATATATGTCTGTGCGTAATAATAGTGATGGCGCCACCTACTGGCAAACCTACTGCCGCAGAGCGCAAAACGCATTTAACGTGGAGAAGTGCATGCTCGATCGATGATGTGCGCTTGGTCATCGATCGCTCTCTCCACCGACCGCAACAGGCTTCAACGTGCGGGTGCTCGGGCCCGCAAGTGCTACAACGTAGCCCTAGTTATTATTATTATTATTATTATTTCCCTTTGGGGGGCTTTTTCAGGGTCTAGACATGCTCAAAAAGTTATGAAACTTTGCAGGAAATTCAAGGTCTGCGGATATTTTAGTATTCTGGAGTAATTGGAATTGGGCGTGGCAAAATGGCTCTACAGCGCCCCCTGGAACCAGCCCCTAGGTTTCCACATAACGGATTTTCATCAAAATCTGGATATAGGTGTATCGTGACCAGTCATGAAAAAAAGTCTCATGGAGCATTATGAAAAACGCAACAGGAAGTCCGCCATTTTGCTTTTAGTGGCCATTTCGGCAATATCCCACATTTTTACTTTTACGTACTTGTCCCAGGGCTTTCATCAGATTAACTTCAAATTCAGATGAGTGTCATCACAACAAGATGGAGATAAAAAATGATTGAGGGATTTTTTTTTTATCACACCGTGTGACCGTGGCATGGCGTTAAAAATTGGTTACACGCCATCAAAACACGGGCATCTGTATCTCGGACATACATGTTCCAATCAAGTCCAAACTAGACATGTAAGACAATAGTCCCCGCCTGATGACATCTATGCATAAATGATGACTTAAAACCGCAGCGCCCCCTGGTGGCAACAGGAAATGTCTTGTTTTTTGCTTGTCTTACACTTGGATGAATTTCTCCTCATCCACTGACCTCAACCATGTCAAACTGTATCAAATGGGTCCCAAGACATTGACAATGAAGACATAAGATTACCGTGACTTTTCGTCAAACGCCATATGAATGGCGTGGCATTAAAGTTCATCAACTCGCCGTGAAACACGAAATTGCTGTAACTTCAGTGTTCATGATTCTATCTCTCTCAAACTACATGTGTGTAACAACAGCCCCCCCCTGAAGATATTCATATGGTTTTAAGAAATGGGCGTGGCAAAAAACCTGACCAGCGCCCCCTATAGGGCAACCCCGGCACTACGATGGCCGACATTTATACAAATCTATCGGGACATGTGTCGTTTCATAACAAACAAAAAAATATCTTGGATAGGTATGCTTGACCAAACAGGGAGGCCGCCATTTTGGATTAAGTGGCCATTTTTTTTCCATATTCCACATTTTTACTTGATGCACTTGTCCCAGGGCTTTCATCAGATTAACTTCAAATTAAGATCAGTGCCATCACAACAAGATGGAGATAAAAAGTGATTAAGAGATTGACCTTTCGTCACACCGTGTGACCGTGGCGTGGCGTCTTGAGTTTGATTAAACGCCATCAAAACACGAGGTTCTGTATCTCGGACATACATTGTCCAATCGAGTCCAAACTAGACATGTAAGACAAGGGTGCCATCCTGATGACATCTACACAGAAATTATGACTTGAAATTACAGCGCCCCCTGGTGGCTACAGGAAGTGACATGTTTTATACTTTGATGAACTGCTCCTGGCTGATTTACAATATACAGCTCAAATCAGATCAGTCAAGTCATTAGATCATGGTCAGAATTGTGACGTTTCCTCAAACCGTGTAAACATTGATGTGCGGCGAAGGATTTTCCTTCGCCAAAGGACACGATGTTATCATAACTCCACTGTGCATTGTCCTATCACTACAAAACTTCTGTCACATGGTCAGAGTCCAAGCCTGAACAGCTCTATGTGTCAATATTTCCTCAGTGTCATAGCGCCACCTACTGATTCGCCAGGAAACAGGAAGTACTTTGTTAATCCACTCTGCATTATCCAACCGGCTCCAAACTACTGACCTATGATCACAATCCTGAATAGAACAGCTCCATATATGAATATTAGTTCAGGATCATAGCGCCACCTATTGATCAGTGTGAAAATTAAGTTGCGGAAACATTGTCCAATTGACACAAAATTTCTCACGCTACATCAGAGCGCCTACTTGAACAGATCTATATGTCTGTGCGTAATAATAGTGATGGCGCCACCTACTGGCAAACCTACTGCCGCAGAGCGCAAAACGCATGCAACGTGGAGAAGTGCATGCTCGATCGATGATGTGCGCTTGGTCATCGATCGCTCTCTCCACCGACCGCAACAGGCTTCAACGTGCGGGTGCTCGGGCCCGCAAGTGCTACAACGTAGCCCTAGTTATTAGGGCCCGAGCACCGAATGGTGAGAGGCCCTATTGAATCTGTAAGGATTTTTATTATTATTATTATTATTATTATTATTATTATTATTATTATTATTATTATTATTATTATTATTATTATTATTATTTCCCTTTGGGGGGCTTTTTCAGGGTCTAGACATGCTCAAAAAGTTATGAAACTTTGCAGGAAATTCAAGGTCTGCGGATATTTTAGTATTCTGGAGTAATTGGAATTGGGCGTGGCAAAATGGCTCTACAGCGCCCCCTGGAACCAGCCCCTAGGTTTCCACATAACGGATTTTCATCAAAATCTGGATATAGGTGTATCGTGACCAGTCATGAAAAAATGTCTCATGGAGCATTATGAAAAACGCAACAGGAAGTCCGCCATTTTGCTTTTAGTGGCCATTTTGGCAATATCCCACATTTTTACTTTTACGTACTTGTCCCAGGGCTTTCATCAGATCAACTTCAAATTCAGATGAGTGTCATCACAACAAGATGGAGATAAAAAATGATTGAGGGATTTTTTTTTGATCACACCGTGTGACCGTGGCATGGCGTTAAAAATTGGTTACACGCCATCAAAACACGGGCATCTGTATCTCGGACATACATGTTCCAATCAAGTCCAAACTAGACATGTAAGACAATAGTCCCCGCCTGATGACATCTATGCATAAATGATGACTTAAAACCGCAGCGCCCTCTGGTGGCAACAGGAAATGTCTTGTTTTTTGCTTGTCTTACACTTGGATGAATTTCTCCTCATCCACTGACCTCAACCATGTCAAACTGTATCAAATGGGTCCCAAGACATTGACAATGAAGACATAAGATTACCGTGACTTTTCGTCAAACGCCATATGAATGGCGAGGCATTAAAGTTCATCAACTCGCCGTGAAACACGAAATTGCTGTAACTTCAGTGTTCATGATTCTATCTCTCTCAAACTACATGTGTGTAACAACAGCCCCCCCCTGAAGATATTCATACGGTTTTAAGAAATGGGCGTGGCAAAAAAACTGACCAGCGCCCCCTATAGGGCAACCCCGGCACTACGATGGCCGACATTTATACAAATCTATCGGGACATGTGTCGTTTCATAACAAACAAAAAAATATCTTGGATAGGTATGCTTGACCAAACAGGGAGGCCGCCATTTTGGATTAAGTGGCCATTTTTTTTCCATATTCCACATTTTTACTTGATGCACTTGTCCCAGGGCTTTCATCAGATTAACTTCAAATTAAGATCAGTGCCATCACAACAAGATGGAGATAAAAAGTGATTAAGAGATTGACCTTTCGTCACACCGTGTGACCGTGGCGTGGCGTCTTGAGTTTGATTAAACGCCATCAAAACACGAGGTTCTGTATCTCGGACATACATTGTCCAATCGAGTCCAAACTAGACATGTAAGACAAGGGTGCCATCCTGATGACATCTACACAGAAATTATGACTTGAAATTACAGCGCCCCCTGGTGGCTACAGGAAGTGACATGTTTTATACTTTGATGAACTGCTCCTGGCTGATTTACAATATACAGCTCAAATCAGATCAGTCAAGTCATTAGATCATGGTCAGAATTGTGACGTTTCCTCAAACCGTGTAAACATTGATGTGCGGCGAAGGATTTTCCTTCGCCAAAGGACACGATGTTATCATAACTCCACTGTGCATTGTCCTATCACTACAAAACTTCTGTCACATGGTCAGAGTCCAAGCCTGAACAGCTCTATGTGTCAATATTTCCTCAGTGTCATAGCGCCACCTACTGATTCGCCAGGAAACAGGAAGTACTTTGTTAATCCACTCTGCATTATCCAACCGGCTCCAAACTACTGACCTATGATCACAAAACTGATCTGAACAGCTCCACATATAAATATTAGTTCAGGGTCATAGCGCCACCTACTGATCAGTGTGAAAATTAAGTTGTGTTAACATTGTCCGATTGACACAAAATTGCTCACGCTACATCAGAGCGCCTACATGAACAGATATATATGTCTGTGCGTAATAATAGTGATGGCGCCACCTACTGGCAAACCTACTGCCGCAGAGCGCAAAACGCATGCAACGTGGAGAAGTGCATGCTCGATCGATGATGTGCGCTTGGTCATCGATCGCTCTCTCCACCGACCGCAACAGGCTTCAACGTGCGGGTGCTCGGGCCCGCAAGTGCTACAACGTAGCCCTAGTTATTATTATTATTATTATTATTTCCCTTTGGGGGGCTTTTTCAGGGTCTAGACATGCTCAAAAAGTTATGAAACTTTGCAGGAAATTCAAGGTCTGCGGATATTTTAGTATTCTGGAGTAATTGGAATTGGGCGTGGCAAAATGGCTCTACAGCGCCCCCTGGAACCAGCCCCTAGGTTTCCACATAACGGATTTTCATCAAAATCTGGATATAGGTGTATCGTGACCAGTCATGAAAAAAAGTCTCATGGAGCATTATGAAAAACGCAACAGGAAGTCCGCCATTTTGCTTTTAGTGGCCATTTTGGCAATATCCCACATTTTTACTTTTACGTACTTGTCCCAGGGCTTTCATCAGATCAACTTCAAATTCAGATGAGTGTCATCACAACAAGATGGAGATAAAAAATGATTGAGGGATTTTTTTTTTATCACACCGTGTGACCGTGGCATGGCGTTAAAAATTGGTTACACGCCATCAAAACACGGGCATCTGTATCTCGGACATACATGTTCCAATCAAGTCCAAACTAGACATGTAAGACAGAAGTCCCCGCCTGATGACATCTATGCATAAATGATGACTTAAAACCGCAGCGCCCCCTGGTGGCAACAGGAAATGTCTTGTTTTTTGCTTGTCTTACACTTGGATGAATTTCTCCTCATCCACTGACCTCAACCATGTCAAACTGTATCAAATGGGTCCCAAGACATTGACAATGAAGACATAAGATTACCGTGACTTTTCGTCAAACGCCATATGAATGGCGTGGCATTAAAGTTCATCAACTCGCCGTGAAACACGAAATTGCTGTAACTTCAGTGTTCATGATTCTATCTCTCTCAAACTACATGTGTGTAACAACAGCCCCCCCCTGAAGATATTCATATGGTTTTAAGAAATGGGCGTGGCAAAAAAACTGACCAGCGCCCCCTATAGGGCAACCCCGGCACTACGATGGCCGACATTTATACAAATCTATCGGGACATGTGTCGTTTCATAACAAACAAAAAAATATCTTGGATAGGTATGCTTGACCAAACAGGGAGGCCGCCATTTTGGATTAAGTGGCCATTTTTTTTCCATATTCCACATTTTTACTTGATGCACTTGTCCCAGGACTTTCATCAGATTAACTTCAAATTAAGATCAGTGCCATCACAACAAGATGGAGATAAAAAGTGATTAAGAGATTGACCTTTCGTCACACCGTGTGACCGTGGCGTGGCGTCTTGAGTTTGATTAAACGCCATCAAAACACGAGGTTCTGTATCTCGGACATACATTGTCCAATCGAGTCCAAACTAGACATGTAAGACAAGGGTGCCATCCTGATGACATCTACACAGAAATTATGACTTGAAATTACAGCGCCCCCTGGTGGCTACAGGAAGTGACATGTTTTATACTTTGATGAACTGCTCCTGGCTGATTTACAATATACAGCTCAAATCAGATCAGTCAAGTCATTAGATCATGGTCAGAATTGTGACGTTTCCTCAAACCGTGTAAACATTGATGTGCGGCGAAGGATTTTCCTTCGCCAAAGGACACGATGTTATCATAACTCCACTGTGCATTGTCCTATCACTACAAAACTTCTGTCACATGGTCAGAGTCCAAGCCTGAACAGCTCTATGTGTCAATATTTCCTCAGTGTCATAGCGCCACCTACTGATTCGCCAGGAAACAGGAAGTACTTTGTTAATCCACTCTGCCTTATCCAACCGGCTCCAAACTTCTGACCTATGATCACAATCCTGATCTGAACAGCTCCATATATAAACATTAGTTCAGGGTCATAGCGCCACCTACTGATCAGTGTGAAAATTAAGTTGTGTTAACATTGTCCAATTGACACAAAATTGCTCACGCTACATAAGAGCGCCTACATGAACAGATATATATGTCTGTGCGTAATAATAGTGATGGCGCCACCTACTGGCAAACCTACTGCCGCAGAGCGCAAAACGCATGCAACGTGGAGAAGTGCATGCTCGATCGATGATGTGCGCTTGGTCATCGATCGCTCTCTCCACCGACCGCAACAGGCTTCAACGTGCGGGTGCTCGGGCCCGCAAGTGCTACAACGTAGCCCTAGTTTAACGTTAAAATGCCAAAAAGACTTTGGTTTTACTGTTGATGATAAAATAAACTCCATTAAAACTAGATGGTGATCAGTAAAACCAACAGGGAGGATCTGACAGTTAAAAACCTGATAAGTAAAAGTGGCAGTAAGATAAAACCTATCTAACCTGCTGCACTCATCCTTCGATCTAACACCTTCACCAGGTGTACTGCCGGGCTGAAGGATGTTTCATCCTCCACACATCCACCAGATCTGCTTTCATGATACTCTCAGATAAAAGCTGGGAGGACTGAACATGTGGCTCCACACCCGTCCTATCTAGCTTCAAATCTGTGCAGCAGTTCCAGTCTCCACCCAACATATTAATATTAATTTTCATCAATGCCGCTAAGTGTTTCATTTAAAACTTTAAAAACTCTTTCCCGCTCAGAGCCTTGGTTTGGTGCATATATATGAGATATGAAGATATAATAAAACTGAATTTAAAATCTTGTATTTCAGCTTTTGCAACCAGGACTCCACCTTGAATTATCTCTGTGTGAGAGATTATATCTACACTAGCTTTTCTAGAAAAGAGGATGGTAACTCCTGCTCTTATATTGGTCCCATGGCTGAGGACATGTTGTCCACCCCACCATCAGCCCCAGTCGATCTCATTGAGAGTGTCCTCATGTGTTTCCTGTAGAAACACTACATCCAGTTTCTTCTGCTTTATTGTTTCTGATAGGACAGCTCTTTTCTTAGCTTCTCTGCCCCCGTTTATGTTTAATGATGCTATTCTTAAATCCTGCTAAGAAAAGAGAAGAGAGTCAACAACAAACAACAGCAGTGAAACACCTCGTGATTTAAGAATTTTTATTTTTGACACTTTCATCTTCTTTGCTAAAGCTAACAAGCTAGCAGCTTCAGGAGGGCGGGGTCAGCTAAAGCTAACAGCTCCAGGGGGAGGAGTCAGTTGTTACCCACAGTTGGTGTAAACAGGGGTAACATGGAAACTGATGGAGGACTTACTCCATCACTGAGTTAAAGAAGAAAATAGGGGGGTAGAACATGTCTTTGGTTTTCCAGTCCTCTGATTGGTCCGATTAGTTTGACTGTTTCTGAAGTTCCGGTGCTGACTGTCAATCATCTGTGTTGCCTAGGTGATGCTGTGCTGCTCCATCAATGGTCACTATGACATCGTTTACACCAGGAGTTACCCCGCCTCCGCCGCGCTGTGTCAGGGTGAGTGCTGATCAGTGGTTGTCCCTTCAGTGTGTGTGTGTGTGTGATTGATGTTGTGTGTGTGTCTGTGATTGATGTTGTGTGTGTGTCTGTGTGTAGCTGTGCTGTACGAGCTGCTCTACACTCAGATGTTTGGGGTGGAGGAGGTGGAGCTCTGTCAGGCTATGGAGGCCTCCCGGGTCGGAGGTCGCTGCTACAGGAACAGCTCATCAATGTGTAGTGATGTTGATATCGGCTACGACACACCTGAGGACCGAGGACAAAGGTACACACACACACACACACAACACACACACACACACACACACACACTATACAGAACACCAGCTGCACCTGTGTAATAACAGTCAGAGTCAGGTGCGTTTGTTTCATCTGCAGGGAGGAAGTGGAGTCGGTTGGAGCTACTGAGGAGAGACACAGAAGTGGGACAGATGACACAAAGGTCAGGGGGTCAAAACGTCTGAGTCAGTTGGTGTGTGTTGTGTGTGTGTGTGTGTCAGATGTGTTTGGTTGTTGTGGTGATTTTGTTTTTCAGTCTCCTGCAGATGCTCCTCCGTCCAGACTCTCTCTTCCTTATAAGGTCATGAAGTCTCTGGACGGAGACGTGTACAGAAACCTGGAGTTTGACGTGTGGCAGGACACCTGCAAAGGTAACACACACACACACAGACACAGACACACACATCATACACTGACAACCTTTTTATACATGTAAAGAAGGTTTGATTCAGAGCAGCTCTAGTCTCATTACATCATCGTGACCTTTGACCACAGGAATCGAACCAGCTCCTCCGTTATGTCCGTGGCACAGCGGAACGGTGGGTTTTCATTTCCGCTCCCATGTTAACAGATGAGTCCTGCCTTCTCAGGGCAAACTCTATGTAAGATAATAGTGGAGCAGGCAGTAGACGATCCGCTGCTGAACCGCATCCGATGCAACAGATACACAACCTCGACAGATACACAACCTCGACAGATACACAACCTCGACAGATACACAACCTCGACAGTAGCACCTCATCACTGCTGGTGTGTGAGTTCTCACTAAAGGTGAAGCTGATTTTTAACGCTGTGATATTAGATTCAAAGTAAGACAATGAAAAGACGGGAATTTCTTTCATTGGCTTCATCTGCTAGAATTGAAATATTAGAACTCAAGTGAATAGTTCCTGTGACACGATGTGGTGAAAGCCAATCAGTGTTGAGATGGAACTTACCCAGCGGAGGTTGTGGCTCCGCCCTGAGGGAGCGGCTGGTCAGGTGGCTGCTCCTCCTCCGTGAAGCTGCAGGTGACCTTCAGACGCAGCTCTTGGAGGATACAGTGAAATCCTTCATGCTGTGTTTCACTCACACAAGATGACGTAGGTTTCCACAGCAGCTACAAAGCAGCAGCTGCAGCCACTTCAGTCGACCTCATCTCAGGAGAGTTGTGGTTCCAACACAAATAACACAAAGATCCTGTGGACTTAGTGTGAGGCAACAATCGCTTTGTGCCAAGTGTGAACAAATCGTCTTGTGGTGTTCTTAAGATAACTTGTTAACAGGGACATTAGTCTAAGGTCACTGACCTTTGACCTCTAACCACCAAAGTCGATTCAGTTTGAACCAACTTATCGAGTTCTCAAGAACTAAAGAAACAAAATGAAAACATGCCCCTTCAGGCCACTAGGTGTCACTGGTGCTGAGACATAAAAACAACACTCATACTGTGGACCTATGAGGAGGTGATCATGTGACTCACTCTTATGCTGATTGGTCGTCTACATCCTAATTGATTATCTCAGTAATCAGATTGCATCCGCCTGAATGATGCTGTAGTAATCAGATTACTGCGCTGTGTGACTGACAGAGATGCAGAAGACGGATTATATGGTGTTCGCTGGTAGGCAGTACTTCCTGGGAGACAAGTGTCAGGTGACAGCACACACACACACACTGTGATGAAATGAAGCTTCATGTGTCATTAGCATCAAGTCTGTGAAATCATGTTGTCACCAGATTGTGTGTGTGTGTGTTGTTTCAGGTGCGTCTGGAGCCAAAGGGGAAATACTATAACGCCTTCATCCAGGAAGTAGGAACCCACTCGTCAGCCGTCACCGTGTTCATCGAGGAGCTGGGAGAGAAGTAATGAAACATTTAATCTGACGACTCTTCCACATTAATCTGAACCAAGCATCAGGTGTGAAGCTGACTCCAGACCAGCAGACGTCAGATGGTTGTGATGTGTCTCTGTCTTAGACACCTGGTTCCTCTGACGGATCTGAAACCAGTGAATCCAGTTCCTGCCTGGAATGTTGCTGCTCCAACTAGAAAAGGAGATCTGGGTAAGCTTAGGTTATTCTATGACCTCTGACCTCTTGCAACCCCCCCCCCACCTGACCCTATGGCCTCGTGCAGACTTGGACTCTCGTGGTCAGCGTCATCATCGTCACCGTTACTTCAGGAAGTCTCGGGGCAGCAGTGGAATGAAGGGGGCCGAGCTCATGATAGCTCCCGCCCCTTTATACGGAGGCCCCGCCCCATCCAGCCTGCCCCCTCGCTTCCAGCCGGCAGGTCACCCCCGCCCACCCCCTCCTCCCTCAACTGGAACCATGACCTATGATCCCTACGCCCCCCCACACCACCACCACCACCACCCTACAGTCAGAGCTCCTCGCTACGGAGCGTCCAGGTGGGAACTGACACTTGTAGAACTTGTGTAGTTGATCACATTCACACCTGCTGAGACACAGGTTGACCTCAGGTGTGAAGACATGTGACGCATGTTGAAGGAGGCGTTACCGATGAATTACTCTTGATACTGATGACTTCCTGTGTGTGTGTCTCTGTGTGTGTCTGTGTGTGTCATGGATTGTGGTCAGAAGCTCCACCCGTTTCCTCAACCGTCACCTGATTGGCCCACAGCTGACCTATTACCACCCTGGAAGACGATATTACCACGACTATGAGAACTACGCCTTCAGGTCCCGGTAAATGATGTCATCATCTTGCCACAGTCCCACCAACCATGTGTGTGGTTGGTGTTCACCACGATGACCTGTCTCTGAAATATGATCTACTTTGAATCCAAAGGGACGGTGCACATTATTTAATATGAGCACAATGTTCCAGAGCCTCTTAGACTCATTTTCATCTGCAGTCTCAGACAGGTTGATAAAAAGAGACAAAGAAACTAGACTATTCCAGATGATGACATGTGCAATCATCACATAAATATAATACAACACCCTCCATGTAGAACCGTGACTGTGCCCCCCCCAGTGGTCGATCACATGTCTTCCTGTGTTCAGTCGTAGCCGTCGTCAGCTGGTTGCTGCTATCAATAAAGATTGTCAGTTTGGTTACCCTGCGGAGACGGGGGAGGAGCCAGGCGATCTGGACTCGGCCATCACGTACTACCAGCTGGACGACGCCAGCGACGCCGTCTTCCCGCCGCTGCCGGTGAGAGAAGCACATGACCAACGCAGACATGTGACCATGCGTTTCTGCAGAGGCTGATGCTTTTGTCTGTTTCATTTCTTGGGGAATTAGAGGGTTTTTCTTTTTGTAGCCAGAGAAAAGGAACCGAGGAGGTGGAGAAAGGAAATGGGGCTTTCATGCTCCGAAGGCAGGAGAGAGGAGAGAGGAGAGAGGAGAGCTTCACCTCCATCACGGGGGAGAGAGAGAGGAGATGAGGAGAGAGGAGACAGGAGAGGGGAAGAGGGGAGAGGGGAGAGGGGAGAGAGGAGAGAGGAGAGCTTCACCTCCATCACGGGGGAGAGAGAGAGGAGAGAGGAGAGAGGAGAGAGGAGACAGGAGAGGGGAGAGAGGAGAGAGGAGACAGGAGAGGGGAGAGGGGAGAGGGGAGAGGGGAGGAGAGGAGAGAGGAGAGCTTCACCTCCATCAACGGGGGGAGAGAGAGAGGAGAGAGGAGAGAGGAGACAGGAGAGGGGAGAGGGGAGAGGGGAGAGGGGGAGAGAGGAGAGAGGAGAGCTTCACACCTCCATCACGGGGGAGAGAGAGAGAGGAGAGAGGAGAGAGGAGAGAGGAGACAGGAGAGGGGAGAGAGGAGAGAGGAGAGAGGAGAGCTTCACCTCCATCACGGGGGGAGAGAGAGAGGAGAGAGGAGAAAGGAGAGAGGAGAGAGGAGAGAGGAGGGAGGAGAGAGGAGAGAGGAGAGCTTCACCTCCATCACGGGGGAGAGAGAGAGGAGAGAGGAGAGAGGAGACAGGAGAGGGGAGAGGGGAGAGGGGAGAGGGGAGAGAGGAGAGAGGAGGGAGGAGAGAGGAGAGAGGAGAGAGGAGAGAGGAGGGAGGAGAGAGGAGAGAGGAGAGAGGAGACAGGAGAGGGGAGAGGGGAGAGGGGAGAGAGAGGAGAGAGGAGAGAGGAGAGAGGAGAGAGGAGAGAGGAGAGAGATTCCTCTGCTCATCTTTTCCACAGGGCGTTGACCCACACCGAGGCGGCACAGATGCAACTAAGCACTCTGAATGAATGAATTCAAACTCAAACAGGTTGGGGGGGGGGTTAAACGGGAGAGGGCTGTCGAGGCAGAGGCCCCCCCCCCTGTCACCATGCAAAGGGAGGGAGCTGAAGCTCAGTTACTGCTGTGTGATTGGCTGCAGTTTTCCTAAAGAAGTCAGAGTCTGTGATCAGAGGCTCTGTTTGTTTTTCCCTTGTGAGTAATGACACCAGTCGTTGGCAGAGGGGGATTGTCAATGAGCGGGGGGTCAGTTTCGTTAGCGTAAATTTCCCTCGACTGAATCAATGGCAATATCATTTCCAAAATCATTTCCTGTCTGTCCTCACACACGCGGCCGATGAGCCTGGCGACAGGTTTGAACGAGGAAGCAGCCGGAGCCTCGGGGCCTTCGTGTTTTCTTCCTCTTGATTGTATTGTGTTCTCGTTGTGGAGGACAAATGTATTTTTGTGTCTCTGTGTCACAACTCTAATCAGACATTATCTCACCAAGACCTTTGTGTATAGATTTTTGTAGCATAATCATCTGTAGGTTTTTTCAAGGGTTGGAAATCCACTGCTTCCTGAGAATCTCTTGCAATCACTCTTCTGTTGTATAGTTAAATAAAATACTTAAAGCATCACTATGTAACTCCTACTGAGCAACAGCGCCCCCTGCAGCCACACCATGGTGATTCATTCCGTTGGCCTAAGTGTCCGTCCCACTCATTAGCTGTATATTACCCATGATCCTCTGCTTCCTGAACCAGAAGAGCTGCTGCTTGTAACAAATCCACCAAACTCTTGTTTTTTTCTTCATATTTTTTAAAGTTTTCTCTGAATATTGGAAACAAACTCTTGTTTTTCAATAACTTCTGAGTCTTTTTAACTGATCCACAGTTCAGCTCAGTTCCTTAGAACAGACGCTCAGGTGATGAAAGAGGAAACCTTCTCCAGCTTCACACCCCACTCCACCATCAAACTCATTACGCTGCTATTTTCAAGGTGTAAAATATTGTGTTTCTTTTTAAGCACAGTTAAGATTTAAGATAATACACAACAGAGAAGTGTCAGATCGAGCTCCAGGCCTCGTTCCCTCAAACAGCCACGTGTCATCATACAGGTGGCCAATAACGTCCTATTAAGTATTTTTTTAATATACCAGAATGTATCTACAGTGAACAACAGCTGCTCAGCAAAGCGGAAATTGAATGCTCTGCTCATCAGTCAATATATTTTTTGCCATACGGCGTGTCATATGGCACTATCAAATAATTCCCTCATATGAAATCTGTATTCAGAGGGTTGTATCTCATTTCCTCACATTTACAGCAGCGTTAAAATCCCCCCCCGTGAGAGGAACAAGGGTTCTGATGTGATATAAATATTACAGCTGAACAATTGCGAATTATCTTCATTCTTTTCCTCTTCGCTCATTCATCCTGGATTTTTTTATTCCTCCCCTCGCAAACCTCTCTCCTCAGGATCGTGATTTTGATTAAAGAGCCCCCCCCCCCCCCCCCCCCCCCTCCCTCCCCACACTGGCTCTTTGCACTTCACCGCAGCACCGGCTCCAAACCAGCGCCCGAGCCCCACGGCCCTCTCGTCTATGTTACTGATGGACTGACCCTCATTGTCCACGCCTCGTCCATCTGTCACTTTGCTCCCGACTGTCCTCTGACAAGCCCGACCCGGGACAAATCACTGGACAAAATATGGTGTCCCGCAACCACAAAGGAGAAAAATGAGAGTGGGTCCAGAAGAGCTGCAGCAGGAGGAAGCCGAGCGCTGAAATAACATCTCCTCGTGCAAATGAAGTGTAAAAAGGAAGCTTTGCCGGAGCTGCTTTGTGGCAAAGGTCAATGGAATCGTCTTCAATCAGCGGCCAGATGAGAATAAAAGGAAAACGTTATGTGGCACAAAAAATATGAGAGTGCAGAAGAAAGAATCCAAATAAAGTTTTTTCTGTTCCTTCTACATTTTTCAATCACAAGTTGAATTTGTCGAAGTGATTTCATTTACACAGAGAGCGACTGTTTGTGTTGCACAAGGAACCGTCTGTTTGAGCAAAGAAAAAATGAATCTAACCCGGGGAGAAATGTTGTGCTTTGAAATCTGTGGAGAATTCAGAGGTGAGTTTAATTTTCTATTTGTTGTTTCCCAGGTGACGGAGACCCCCACTGGTCCTCTCGGATGCAGTAACTATGACAACCTGGACTCCGTCAGCTCCGTGCTGGTTCAGAGTCCCGAGAACAAAGTCCAGCTGCAAGGTGCGTTCAAGTACCTCTGCTTTTGATGGGATTCTCATGGGTTTTCACTAGGGTTGCAAAATTCCGGGAATATTCAAAGTTGGAAACTGTCAAAGGGAATTAACTGGAAATGTTGTGGGTTATTTGTACTAACTGTATTTACCTTGTCATATACAAACATAAATATAAACATTTTGTTTTGTCATAGGCTGATTTGAGCCCTGAGGAAACGTTGGGCTCTTGACTATATGCTTCTGGATCTTAGTGTCTTAGTTCTTAACATAGGTCTTTGCACAGTACTTGCAAATGTACACAGCCTTTCCTTCTACACTGGCTGAGGTGAAATGTCTCCACACATGAGATAGTGCACGTGGAATTGTTCTGTAGAATAAGATGAGAAAAAAGCTTGTAAAAAAACACTAAAGCAATGCTAGAGATATAAATAGTTGGCCAATTGGAGTCGTCTGTAAAACTATTTTACAATTGATGGATAAATGAATAGAAATAGGCTAGATGGACAGATGAACAGAATCCTCAATCAGCATGCTTATATATTTTCCCCATTAATATCATTGAAACTTACCTGACTAGTCCTGCACACTACAGCAGGCCTCAATAGCCCTGCTGTAGAGTGAAGGATGCTGGGAATTATCTGTGCATGTGATGGAAGAATGCACAGTGGAGGGTGGAAATTCAACATTTCAACGCTGCATTCCATACATCTTTAAAATAGAGTTTTGAATGATGTTTTTATTGCTCAGTGTTTAATCTGCATATTACATCGCATATTACATTCATACATCGCCTGCAACGGAGAAGGCGGCTTCGTGTGCACGGACAGCGACTGCTGGTGCAGCTGTGACCCCAAGTTCCCAGAATGCAACTGCCCCTACATGGACATCCAGGCCATGGAGGAGAGCCTGCAGAGGATCACAGAGACGTGGGGGATTCTCTACAAAGAGTTCGAGGAATCAGGTAGGAGCGAGTGTTGCAGAGAAATCTAACTTGTAGAGTATAAATCAAACATGTGAGAGGGAGGAGAGGAGGAATTCAAGTGTTTTATCTCCACCATTAAATCTGAGGAGGAGGAGGTGGATCCTAGATGCATGTTTCTCCCTATTCTATGAGTTATAGGTGAGGTATAATAGGTGGTTGTCGGTCCTGGGTCCTGGCACGACGTCTGAAAATAGCAAATTAACAGGCCGACAGAGCAGGATTCAACATTTCACCGGCTTTCTGCTCAGCTAGTTTACAGTATGTCTGCGGCAGATTAATCAGCTATAAAAAAAAAACGTTTATTGGTGGTCCAGCTTTTCACATCACCAGGGAGACAGGGTTCGAATGGAGGCTCTTAGCATAATGTTGGCTTGTTATCGCCGCGCTCGGTCACCCTGCTCTGCTTGTTATTACTCAGGTGAAATCAAAATGGATGCATATTTTTCTTTCTTTCTCTCACTCTTCAGATTTGGCTGAAATGTCCCAAAGTGCAATTCTACTCTCAATGTTTTCATGGCTGGGTTTGAAATGAGGGCAAGCTCGTGCCCAGAATGCAGATATGTGCAAATCCATAAACGTCCACTGATTTCTACTCTGCTGCTTTATCAGCAGAAGAAGAGGACAGTCGGTGGTGAAAACACTGAAACTCGGAGCCCGATTTGTGCTCTTGCGTCGAAGTTACGAACATCGCCTACACACGGGGCAGAGGATTCCTAGTTGTGCATTGTCGTGTGAGAGTTTCTATCTTTTCAGTCCACAACTTGTCTGGCGTCTCTGTTTACTTCAGAAAAATGGAGATTGTTGCTCAGCCGATCGTGTTGGAGATTGAGCTGATAGATGCTGAAGAGCAACTACTTTTCTTAAAGAAATACAAGGAAGAAAAGCAAAGATGTCATCCGTGATCGTTCCTTCAACAAATCAACCAATCACAGCTCTTGCATGTCAACACATAAGCAGGAAATGGGCTTAAAATAAGATGAAGAACAGTGATTCCGGCCTCTTATTGTTATCCTTGAACCAAATTGTGACACAAAAGGAATTAATACTGGAATCAGAAAGTGTAGGTCGTTGCTTTAGCTCTGCTTCATGTGCAATGCAGGTAATAATGATGATGAATAACTTTTTAAAGTTCTTTTTCAAACGAGAAGTTATAAAGAGTTTAAACCAAGAGGACGAGTAAGAACCAGGAAACAATACATCAGAGACAACAAGCTAAATTAATCTAAATCAAATACGGCAAATTATATGAAACAAAATCTAAAAAACAATGACGACAAATAAAATAATACAACCCCGTTTGATATTAATGGCAAAGGAAACGGATGAAACAAACACAATTATAGCTTCACACCTTCTATGAAGATAAATGTAATATGAATGATGACTATAAAGTAGAATATGAATTTTCATTCAAATGGAGTGATCACAAAGTCAATTTGAAATTTCTACAAAACAGAACGGTGACATTTGGGAGGAGGAAAGTAAAGATAAGTCTGATAAAGGGAATAAATGTGGTTTCATCTCTGAGGAAATAATAATGTTCAAGAGAGTTGATTCTTTATTTCAGTCTGAGATTTATTATTAAGAAACAGATGAGTCACGAATAAATATAAATATATTGAATGCGAACAAGAAGAAATGCAGTTGAGTGGCTTCTGATGAGAAGGGAGGTGACCCGGCGTTGAGTGGTGTAGGAGTGGAGGTGAGTCACTCTGATATCGATGGGAGGAGAGAGGGAACATTTAAAACTTTGACAGCTTACAGGTGATTGGCTAAAGGCGCAAGTGTCAGGCTGTGATTGGCTGAAAAGAGATAAAGATAGCATGTGACCAGGAGGCGCCAGGAGAACCCTCTTCCTGACTGACCGTCTCCCAGGCCTCAGTAGCAGTAGAGGATGATGCAGAAATAAGAATCACATTAATATATAACAGTAAAAGTAGCATTCACATTAATACAACTTCCTGTGATGCAATATTTATCATTTCAACTTGACGATGATGAGTCAGTGAATGTTTACGATACCGTGGTAAAGCTCATTCTATCGGCGCCGGAGTGAAAACCACAGCTCCCGTAAAACATTTGGCTTCCTGCTGCAGAACAGCCCCCCCCCCCCCCCCCACCCCCACCTTTTACCGTCCTAAGTGACATCCTAGTAGCCTTTGATTTCCTTTTTGCTTTGCCGAAGATGATTCAAATTGCTAGAGGTGATCTTTCACAGCGCCCACCTGCCAGACGCCGTGTCCCAGTGCAGCTTCTACAAAGTCCACGTTTTCCAGCCCAAATAAAACCGGCTGCCAAGGTCTCGTTCAATTTCAAAGGCTCCTCGGAGTGAGAGAGAGGCAGCGTCTCCTCTGGTGTCTACAACACAATCCAATGTGCACCTATCAATGGTTTAACGGGGCTTTGAAATGAGCTTTGTCAAGGTTTCTGGTTTCAGGTGGCCATCATTGATTTGTAAATATATGACAAGATCTGAATGCATGAACAAAGCTGCTGCAGGACGTAAACATGCAGGAAAATCAAAGTTAGGCCACTTAGACACATTTATTATTAACATGGTATATTATTAGAGTTGTGTTTTCACTGCTGGTAATTAAACCCATGCAATAAGAGTAAAGAATAATTATATACATATCAAGGTTGATGTTAGAACTTCAAAACAACACGTGCATTTATTCCAATTCACAAATAGTATGTCCAAATGTATAAGAAGTAAGTTATTCATAATTTTAAGATGCATCAGTGTGAACAGGTTGGATGGATAAAGGTTCCATATTGTATACATTGAGATTTACATATCTTTTATCAGTATTTACATATCTCCATCGATGATAAAGCAGGTCTGGTTTGTAAATGTCTATATTTTGTTTCAACCAATCGTAGGATTACTTTTATCTTTGCCGTTTTCCATTCTCCCAGTTTGATCAATCCTGTTGTTTCTGTGAGTTGCACTTGGACTGAGACCCAGACGATGTCACGGCTGCGTGGACTGAAAACTCGCTTACTCACAGTTAAGGGATGAAATCTACCGCCTGGAGTCAGGGCTCAGAAGAAAGAGGAGGATAAGCTGCCGCCGCCCGGGCAAAGCATATTTCCAGCATCATTTCCCCACACACTCCACAGTCATGCCACGGCCGGGCTCTCGTCTGCAGTCCCAAAACAATCCCATTCAAAACGCCACATGGTCTGCTGGTGACGGATCGCTGGGCTGCTCCTTTTCCTTCAGCACATTTGACTCAGCTGCCAATCCCCCCCCCCCTCCTCCATGTCCCTCATGTTCCTCCTGCAACCAGGCAGGCTCCCCTCGCCGGCCCTGGAAGCACATGGGCACTGCACCGGTCCGTCCACAGGGTCCATGTGGACAATCACCTCATTACAGACAGATGTTCCAGGGGTTTGCAACCGAATCAGACCAAAGCCTCCAGTGCAGACGGCTAAATTGGTTTGTTTTGGTCATTTCAGTGCTTGTTATCGCTATTGGAGTTTCACCAAGCTAGAGAAGGAGGCTCCAATTTGTCTCCTGTGGTTGGTCTGGACATGTGTCCATCACAGGACAGTCGACCAATCAGAGGAGAAGTTCGAACCCTCTCTCCCGTTATTGCTAGATCGCCACAGAGATGTTCTTTAACCACAACTCTGATCCTGGAGCCCCATTAACCCATCCACATGAATACCAGTGCCATAAAACCATATCTGTCATATTGGGCTTAAACTTCTGTCTTCCGTCTTTTTGTCGCCACAGATGAATTCAAGGGGTTCCATGCACGGCTGCCCCAGAGCTACTTCCTCAACGTGTCGACCATCCAGCATCTGTGGTCCCTGGACGGTTCGTTCCAGTGGCGGTACGAGCAGCTGGAGAACAGCATGCGGGTCCTTTCCAGACGAGTGCAGCGGGTGATCTTCAAGCTCTTCAGTCTCAGTAAAAGATGTCACAAGCAGCCACAAGTTCGACTCGCGAGGGACCGGTAAGCACCAGCCCCCCCGAAGCATGCGTTTCCATTCTCCACGTCTGAATCGTATCTAGTTTTGTTACATGTTCCTGGTCAAGGGAAACTTTCCTGAGTAAATATGACATCTCACTTTCTTTTAGTAAATTCCCACACTTCATGTTGATGTTAACCCGCACAGGAGAAGCAAAGTTCTGGCATTTCTTTGCCCGAGGCTACGTGGAGTCGTAGCCCTGAAGTTGTCTCACAGTAATCCAGGAGACGCAGGTGGAGGTAAACAAGCTGATGGGTTCTTTGCAAAGTGAACACGGGAGAAATGCCACCGCAACAATACCAGTGTGTGCAAAAGGATTTCACATTTAATCTCTATTGTGCAGCTCTCACCAACAAACACGTTCATCCTGCTCAGAGCTGGAACGCAGTCGTCAACGTCAGTAAAACCAAGTGAGACGTCTGTTCTTTAATCAACTCTTTGTCTTTGGCAGTGATAAAAGTAAACTTCAGAGAAATCCCCGTTAAATCTTAATTTAATTTAAAAGGGCTTCATCTCCATGATATCCTTTAAAATCTGGTTTGATGGCTTCAAAGGAAGAAATTCCCCTTTAATGGTGGTTTTGGTTTATTATTCATATTACTTCAGAATGGTCCACGAGTACTTTTCTCTCACTCAACTCTGTAAAGCTAAAACATTGTGCGAGTCAATTAACCTCGATAGATTATAAAAGTGCTGATAATTTGTTATTCATTTAAAAACTACAAACACCTGCAGGTTCTTTTGAATAAAACTTTGCTTAACACTTAAAACAAATTGATCCAACAGATTTCAACATTTTGAAACACGAACAAAATGTTTCTTAACGCTCTATAGGTTATTTGAACCATATATTTTTTGCGTGCTCCTGCTGTTTTCGACAAATATTTCACCCGAACAATGTGTATGTTCTAATTATTACGGCTGTTATTTGATTAACCCCTTGTGGACGAATGTCGCGAATTTGCCTCAAACCCCATTCCGGTCTTCATGCCACCGAGGTGACGATTGTGCCTGATGGTGCAAATACTACACATACCAAGGAAGGTATTTGAAGCACTCTGCCGCCATCTAGTGGTCGGAGTGGAAAACACATGCTAGCCCCTTGGGACTGTGCAGCTAAAGTTATTTTGAGGTATTAAGCTGTATTTGAAATACTGTGATGATGGAACAGCAATGATTGTAGAGAAACATATGTTGTTATTCAATTTCAAGCAAAAGCAGCATCAATCTACATACCAGAGACTGGAAATGTCGCTAATTTGCCTCATACCTAAATGTTTATCTATTGCATATGCTATATTGAAATTAACAATCTCCAATTAATTTAGCATCTGTATGACAGGCCCAAAACACCAATAATAATTTGTTTATATAATTGGAAATTAATTCAGGCATTAAGGGGTTAAATCTAACAAACAACCATCTCCAGTCATGTGCAGCCATTTTCAGGTGGTTAATGACAAAGACTCTATGTTATTCTACATTAAAAAAGGGTCACGGCCCCTTAACTGTTTGACCGATGTGGGTTAAACTTGGTCTTGAATCAACAGATCACCAGAAAAACAATAAACAGAAGATGCAGTCTCCCTCCATCTGTCAGGGAGGGCGACGGCTGAAGGTGATGAATCCAACCGTCACTGTCAGTCACGGCACGTTAACTTTGACGGAGCCGCCGCAGTAATGGCAGCGACGCCACGGAGCACAACACATAAATCAAGCGGCAGACGAATCTATACAGTGGAGTCCCTTGGATGTCCAGTCCCTCTCTGCCTCGGTTCAACCTCTCCCTTCAACTCTTCTCTTCAGAGAAACACACACATTAATCACTGATGTGTGCGTCTGATCCTCCCGCCCTCGTGCGTGGAGAAGGGAATGGGGATCCTCTTCCTCCCCCAGCCGTGGAGTGTTTATCTATTTCCATTACCGCAGCATTAACTGTGAAGCTTTCATTCTTTTCTCTCTTTAGAGAAAATCTCAGAGTGAAAATGGCAGATTTGTCAGCTTGTCTGAGGGAGAAGTGGAGACTCTGAATCCCCCCCCGGTCCTCTCTCTCTTTAGCATCCTTGAGATAGATGAGAGATGTGTGATTGATTTTTCTGGCCACTTCTCGTCTGTGCAGACAATTATGAGTGGATAAGACAGTGCAGGGAGCAGGCAGCTTGGTTTTCATTAGGCCTGTGATGATAAAACACACACAGCACACTTGGCAAAATCCTCTACATGGTCATTCAAGAGGAGTTTCCACTTCTCTTATTCATATGCTTCTTCCCCAAAAGAAGGAGTCAGGTTTATTTTTAAAACACACTGAAAGGTCGTGATGAATGTGATTCCTCTCAACTCAAACAGTGCAATTAAGATGTAGCCCTGAACATGTGGAAAAGGTTTTTAATGAACTCGTCGGGGCATTCGGACCAAACTCATCTTCACAGCCTCACACTGGTTCAGTCACATTAGGAGAAGATGGCCAGAGGGAGAGACAGCTGCTGGATGGGGCCTTTTTATTCCATTACACTTTTCATATGTACAGAATCTGAGAGAAAGTAGGGGTTAAAGGACCATTGTGTAGAATGTAGTGCCATCTAGAGGTGAGGTGACGTATTGCAATAGCTCTCCTCTTCCCAATGTGTGAGAGAAGTAAAAATTATGAAACCTTCTCGTCTTGCGTTGGCCACTGTAGAAACATGACAGTGCAAAGATGGCACAAGGGGCTCATACCATTAGTGTGTAGTGTATATATACCAATGTAATCATACTTGTGACTATTTTATTATATGTTTGCAGATAGAGGAACTTAATCCTACACACTGGAGAGAAGTTCTTGAAATACGCATCAGGTATTCTTTAAGTACACCCTGCAGTGTAATTAGAAGTGAAGGTATAAAGTCCTGCATGATGATTTGATGTTATATTCCATATGAATCATCAGATACACAGAAAATAAATAAATGAAATGCAGTAAAGATTTGTAAGACCAACATTAAAACAATGAGGTGGTGCATCACTGTATTTATACTTTTCCCAGTTTGGAGTCAAAGAAGTTGAACTGACCTGAAAACAGCCCTGACCTCAGCCGTGGGATAAATTGGAGTCACGACTGATCTCTGATCTGTGCTTCACATCATTAATGCACATGCAGCTGCATGGGAGCTCATCTCTTCAGCCAGGTTTCAAAACCATGTAGAAGGAGTCAGAGGAACTCAGGCTGCTCTGGTGGCAGATTGATGCCAATGGATTGAAAGAGTAATGTCGGGGTGTTATTTTCTGTTTCTTCAGTCAAGAGTTAAACTCGGCGCTGGTCTTGTGTCAGGGAATCCAACTGTGGGTTTAATCTTTAAATTCCACAAATCTTCAGCCTGTCAAACTTCCCGGGTTCAACTATATTTTCCTCCCAAACTGTGTTTCCTGCCCCTTCAACGCTGGAGTGAGACGGCCCGGTGATTTACAGCGCCGGGCGGGAACCGGGCTTGCGGGGGAGCAGAGAGGCTTTACACAATCACACCGGGGAACTAACAGCCCAACTAGAGGCTTGTCCCGGCGCCCGCTTTGCCCCGCTGACGCTGTCGGGGGTGAATTGCTGTGCCCACAGGTAGCGGAGGTGATGGAGAGGAAATGCCATTTTTGGTTCACTTCCCTTCGCTGCCTTTTTCCATTAGAAGGTTTTGATATTCAAATCAGCGAATTTTCTGAACTCGGAGTCGATTCCACACAATGCGATGGGGACACACGGAGGAAGCATGCCCCCCCCCCCCCCCCCCCGACGGTAATCTGTAACATTTTCAGATTAGCATAAAGTTTACCACAATACACCAGCATCAAAGAAAAAAAGCTTCTTGTGTTTTTCTGAAAGGGAAGCCAGCGGTATGCGCTGTGCATTCCGTCTCCTCAGCGAGCAAAGAGGATCAGAGGCATAAAGGGATCACAGTCAAGAAAGTGCCACAGACGGGAATCAAACTCCGGCTCACAAGGGGGAATTATACAGTGTGCATGTCTGAGAGCGAGTTGCCCTGCAGCTGCAGCGCACTTCTAATATTAATGTCGCAGTCTGATCAAAGAACAACTTTCTCTCTACATCCCGTCTCCCGCTTCCTCCTCCTTGTCAAACACCGATGTTTGTGCCTGTATCCTCTTCATGTATATCCTCCTCTCATCAGGCGACTTGAAGGCAACGCAGGAAATGCTCCGAAAGAATCTCAGGCAAAACTCTCTTGATAATGCAAACAAATAATCCTGATGAAAGAGAAGTCCTAATGGATTGTTGTGCAAATGTCTAGAGATTACTTTCCTGCTGTGAATATCCAACTGAAACTTAAAGGAACAGACAGATACTTTCTTTAGTTATGGAAGTTTTATCTGTTTAAAAAAACTTTGTGATGTATAAAAATCACAGATTCAAGAAGGGCAGTAATTTAAAGCTGCATTTTTTGTTTATTCCATCAACAAAAACATATTCAATTATTTAAAGTTACTTTTGAGCTTGAATGTTGAATCTCTCAGAATTTATGACGTTAGCACCAAACACGTTATAAACTTCATTAGGGGAAAGGGTTTGCTTGGTTTTCATGGACATTGTTCAGTTGTCTCCTCAAATCATTTGGTTTTATGTTGTACACAGTATTTTACTATGTAGTATAGATGTAGTACTCATAGTATAGTATATAGTATGCACTGATATGGACAGATTGAAATGATGGTTGTGTTTATAAATCTAGAAAAGCAGGATTATTTCCGTGTAAATGATCTAAACCAGGATTACCAGAATCCTCTCAGGCCTCATATATTACACTTGACAATTTTTTTATGATAAAGCCGTCTTCAGGTGCCCTGGACCAAATAAAGTCTCTACTTATTAAACAACTTAAACCCATAAGTCCTGTTCAATAACCCACTCTCCCTCTCTCTGCTTGTCTCTCTCTCCATCTCCTGTCTATCTCTCCTCCCCGGTTCAGACCTCGGTCCTACCGGCTCAGTCATTTCCAGTCCCTGCTGTACTGCTCGGAGAGTAACCAGCTCGGCTCGTTCTCCGAGGAGCTCCACAGCTGCAGCTGCAGATACGAGCACAGCCCCTGTCAGCTGCCTCCGCCCTGCACCGTCGGGGAAGGCTCGGCGTGTGCGGCGTGTGCACCGGACAACCACACCCTCTGCAGGCCGATGGTGGCGGACTCCACGGAGAACTACCTGGGATTCGAGACCGACCTCCAGGACCTGGAGCTGGGCTACCTCCTGCAGAGAGCTGACCGCAGGCTGGAGGTATTTCTCTTTTAGCCTTTGTTTAATCATGTCAGGCTGACGGGAGCTGAGGGCCTGGGGTGCGTACGTGAACTCATGGGAACCACTCGGCTTTACAAAGTGTTTACCTTCTGGCTACTGAGCAGCTTTATAGGTTTCCCCTTGTTTGTTTCCCTTTGGATTTATTGTACAATGTTTTAGATGTTCTGTACATCTACAAGCTTGGAATAGGAGAAAATTCCATCGAGTTACGATAACATTGTTCAGTAGTTTTTAGCGTAAGCTTCCTATTAGAAAGACAATCAGCACTGGAAACAAAACCTCCTTGGCAGAGGCAACGATCTGGAAACAAACAAGACATAATTAATGAATAGCAAAGCTGCCACATTGGCTAAGGGGTGTATCAAGTAGACGGTATATCTCTTTTCAAGTGTTCTTGTTGTTTTCTTACTACACTCATACTGTGTTTCATGTCTGCTTGCTGTCAGGTCCACGCCATCTTCATCAGCAACGACATGCGACTCAACAGCTGGTTCGACCCCTCGTGGAGGAAGAGGATGCTGCTGACCCTGAAGAGCAACAAGTACAAGTCCAACATGGTCCACATGCTGCTGGGAGTGTCCCTCCAGATCTGCCTTACCAAGAACAGCACCCTGGAGCCGGTCCTGACTCTCTACATCAACCCCTTCGGAGGGAGCCACTCAGAGAGCTGGTACATCCCCGTCAACGAGAACAACTTCCCGGACTGGCAGGCCAAGAAGCTGGACCTGCCCTTCGAGTGCTACAACTGGACTCTGACACTGGGCAACAAGTGGAAGACGTTCTTTGAAACCATTCACATCTACCTTCGGAGCAGGATAAAGACTCAGGAAGGGCTGAACGACAGCGTGTACTACGAGCCCCTGGAGATGACGGACCCCGCCCGGAACCTGGGCTACATGAAGATCAACAGCATCCAGGTGTTTGGCTACAGCATGCACTTTGACCCGGAGGCCATCCGCGACCTGATCCTCCAGCTGGACTACCCGTACACGCAGGGCTCCCAGGACACGGCCATGCTCCAGCTCCTGGAGATATGGGACAGGGTGAACCGGCTGTCGCCTCCCGGTCAGCAGAGGCTGGACCTGTTCGCCTGTCTGCTCCGGCACCGGCTCAAACTGACTCCCAGCGAGGTGGTTCGCATCCACGCCTCCTTACAGGCCTTCAGCTCACGTCTGCCCAACTCTATGGATTACGAGACCACCAAGCTGTGCAGTTAACAGCTGCTGGGGGGGATATCTGGACTGCCACCGGCTCCATGACACCTGCGGGACGTGATCGTGGCTTAAAGTCGTTTTACCGTCTCTGTGGATCACCGAACTGTTTGGTGAACCGGGAGGGGACCGGCTGTGGACAGCTGACGAATGTACTGATCTGGTTGTTTTGGTTTATCGTTTTGTGGGCAACTAACTTCAGTGCTATATTATATTAAAATGAGGTGGAGCGGCCAGGACGATGCACATCTGTTTCTCCAGAAACAAACTGGAAACCAGTTCAACAGTAGAATTTCAGATACCACCTGCATAACGTTGAACCATCCTGTTTCGATATGACTCTGCTCATTTATACTGTAAGAACCGAATGCCAAACAGAAATCAACGGACATTTTATGGTAAAAAAAAAGAAGAAAAAAGATAATATATGGTACAGTATGTTTGTTTGTAATTTTTATATGTTTCTTTGCTTCGGTGACAGTGCACTTTCCATGAAGACCAGAACAAAGTGGTGTCAGTACAGATTTTGTAGATAAATTGATATTAAAACATCATGATATAACAGATCCCAGTATGTGGTAATATTTATTCATGGTACTTGATTAGATTTCCAAAGAAATAGGAGTCGGGGAAATGGGAATGGATCCAAGTGATTTTAAACAGATTTCCCTCAGATTCCCGAACCACGTGTTGCAGCATTTTCTGATCACTTCACAAAACAGACATTAACAAAGGTATTAAGAACATTTTAGTAAATTAAATCAAACTAATGCAGATCTATTCATTGTCCGTCTCTTCAAGAAACAACCAACAGCCCCTTTGTTAATGCTAAACACTGATTCCACTGCACTTAGGCAAGCTGATGTAAAACTGAGACCGTGTTTGAAAGGCGATATCACTCACAGGTTTAATCACTTACACACTAACTCATAAATGCTGTAAATCCATCAAATTAATCCGCTGCCAAATATGATTCAGTGGTGCGCAAAACAAAATGTAATTTACAGATGAGTGAAGGGCGGAGGTCCAACACTGAGCAGGATGGTTTCAGGTCTGGGGAGACGGGACTATCTATATTTATTTTTACTGTAGGAATTGTTGGAAATAAGCTGAAGCAGGAGACTGACCTCTCTCTCTCTCTCTCTCTCTCTCTCTCTCTCTCTCTCTCTCTCTCTCTCTCTCTGCAGTGCATTGTTAGAAAAACATGTCTTCTCTCCCCACTCTTCCCAAGCATCTGTTTGCATCTTAACTCTGGCAGCCGGCTGCACCAGCTGTGTATCTGCTTGTGCCCTGCTCACACTTTACATACAGTACGTAAGCGTGACCTGACGCCTTAGTCAACACTTCCACCACTCTCGCTTATGGCTTACACTCACAGACACGCTCCCGTATCGGGCTGAGAGTCTCAGGCGCTCGGCAGTACCCTGGCTGAACGGATCCAGGACGGCGGCGGCTGCTGCTGCTGCTTTGGTGGAGCTGACGTACCGCTTCCACAGCACGGCCAGTTTAGACAAGGTGATGACACAAATACCAATTAGGCTCATGCAGTACACCGCACTTTGTACACAATTGAAGTGAGTAGCATAACACTTCAACACAATGTGTGTATGTGTGTGTGTGTGTGTGTGTGTGTGTGGACTGAGTTAGAAGAAGATGAAGGAAGGAAACAAGAGTTAGACTTGTAGGATCAGTGGTCATATTGTGCAGACGGTGTTGTTTCATTTTGATTCTCAAGCTCAAGCAGAGGCTCAACTCTCGCCTTATTTATGTGTTCCAATATGTCGGGGATAACCGATGCAGAGGTGCAGCTTGATCACAGTCTGATTTCATATTGAGCTGGAAATCCTGAACACAATCCTGCACAGATGCATCATTATCCTTTTGTAAGAGAGTGTCACTGCAGTGTTTTGTTTTGATGAGACACAACATAGAGATGTGGTTGCATCTCACCGCTAAAGGCGTCACACCAAAGCACCCAGACTGATCCGACCCTGGTTAGAGACGGTGCTCTGGCTTCTTTTCTTTTTAACCTCCACCACAGAGGCCATGTTCGTTTTTCAGCCAAATTCCTCAAAAAGCTTCTGAAAGGATTTTCATGAAACTTGGTAAAAGGATGAGACATGAGCCAAGAAAGAACTCATCAAAGTTTGGCACAGATCCCGACAATGGGCCGAGTGGGACATTTGGGAGTTTTGGCATTTTCGACATAAGATTAATTCATGGATCTTGATGAAGAAAATTAAGTATTTCAGCGACTGATGTTCTATGAATGTGTGAAATTTGTTGTTTATCGATTGAATTTAAAGCAACACAATGCAGGATTAACTCTTGTGTGTTACGGTCTGATAACACAACGCTACACACAAGCATTTTTTGTCAAGCTGATGGGGAAGAAACCGGCAAATTGACAAACTGACGATTTTACCTAAATATGAAGGCTAGTTTATTTGTTAGAACTTTGGAAATGAAAAATATGGATTTACTTGGCTTCAGCTTAAACAGGATTTAATATAATTTCAGGTAAAGTATAAAATGTGAACCCATCGCGTGCAGTATTCACTCTTCATCTCAGCAGAGAGCGACGATGACCAACTCTCATATTTCCAACTTTGGAATTAAATAAAGCTACATTTAGTTTTTCAGCCCTGAAAGGATCCAGTAGAAAAAAGCAACACATTTCTGTAATGAAGCGACTGCAGGTATATTTCCAGTGGAATTGAAGGGCTTTGTTTCGGGGGGGAACCATACTGTGCAAATGCAATCACGGAATTTGTTAGTTAGCTCTCAGTGAAACTCCAAGCTGTATCGATCCAGAGCGTCCGTGAAGATTGCACGAGTGAAAAACCTCAACAGGAAACAAGCGTCGCTCTATATTCAGGGTGAAATCTTCCTTTATTGAGACGGTTGAGTATAGTTTGGTGTTCAGGTGAAATCCAGCTGCCTCAGGTTTCTTCTCCTGCTCTCACATCCGTCGTTTTGTTTCCACAGTCACATTCACACAATTATGGCGGCTCCCAGCTGTTGTGACAACTTCGAGGAGATCACTCATCCTCGAGTGGAGATCGGAAAAATCAACAAACATATTTGTACACAATGATAAAGCTCCCATTCCACACACACACACACACACAAACAAGAATCAACTCGTCCAGATCGATACCTTCTGCATTGTTTCTCTTCCAGCGGCAGCCTGGTTCTCGGTGTCAGTATGGATGAGCATTGTCGGGTAGCAAAGTGTCGAGCGTCGGCTTCAATGCAGACCAAACCCCCCCCCCACCCCCCCACCCCCCCGGGGCCCCGACACCCCAACGCAGCCGGGAACAGGAGGAGGAGGCGAAAGGTAGCAGTCGCCCGCCAATGAATCAATACGCTGCTTTATTGCTTCAGAGAACAAAAGGCTCTGCGCCGAGATCGATGGCACCGCCGAGGAGCCTCTGATAAGAAACACAATGTATATAAATAAATAAAATTCTCCTGGCATTTGGCTGCTTCGTGCCCGCGACCTGATCACCATCAATTTATTACCGATGGGATGTTTTCCTGCCTGATGAGCTTTTGTATGAGCACAAAATCAATCTTTAGTTTATCAGCCACTGTGATGCATTCTGAAGAGACGTCACTCAGGAAGGCAGACGAGCGACTGTCACTTGGACGAGAAGACGCTCAGATTAAAAGCCAAAGAGAGGAAGAGCAGAAATTATCATAGTTCAGTTTTATCTCTGTATCTAATTAGCCTGCGTCTTGATATTGAAAATATGGTAAATATTAGATAAGATGATCTGTTCTTGATCCCTGGGGAGGGAAATCTGCATAGTACAGCAAAATACAGAATATAGGTAGAAATATTATTATAAACCATTAGAAGGCAATGAAATAGAACTATATAAGAAACAATCGGGCACAAAACACAGTGACACAAACAATTATGGCAGTTAACAAATTATATGATATATATTACTTTTATGAGAGTGTTCTAGTACCTTTATATGACTAAACAAAAAGGATTTCTATTGTTATTATTTATTGTAAGACAAGTAAATGACCTACATTGAAAATTAAATCAAATAACATATTGTTATTTTGGATTAAATGAGTAAATGAGGTGAATTTACCATCGTCTCTTTTCCAAACACTTTCTTAGTACGAATGTTTGTATTGATCGACTTTTGCTGCTTTTAATTGAATAATACGAATACAAATACACATGCATATCATATTGCCAGCAGTAGAAAGTAACATGGAAGAAGTGTTTTTGCTGTTTGCAGATAACCTACTGTTTAGTTTAGTTTCAGTTTTAGTTTAAAAAGTCGTTCACTCTTCAGAACCAGTTCTTATTCTCTTCCATTCCTTCATTTCTTTGTCCCTTAACGAAGCTGCAGAAGCTTCTCAGCAGAATAAAGTGTCAGGCACCACAGGGAGGGGGGGGGGGGGGGGGGGGGGGGGGGAAGCATGAAATCATCAGCGTGGACGATGAGACACTAACTTGGACACCTCGGCTCTACTTTCATTATGGAAATGTTGTTCCAAACTGTCACACTGCAGCAGCGGTGGTGGTGCCGGCATCTCACTCTGACGGCCCAGCAGAACCCCCCCCCCCCCCCCCCCCAGTGCGACTTTGGCGAGTGCTGCTCACAAGTCGTCAAAAGCACATTGTGAGTCCGTTTTGGAGCATTTTCATAATTGTCAGATGACTCCGGCGTATGTTTCAGGTGATGCTGCGTTCAGGTAATCTAACACAATACTGGATTCACCATGTGTTACACAGGGTTTACACGTGGTGTACGGTGTGTGATGTGTCATGAATGATGTGCACAGTATAGCCAGAAGATTACCCTTGTAATGCTTTAACAGAAATATGGTTTCATACAGGACGTAGGAGGAGAATAAGTGGAGCACCAGGACATTTGCATTGAGTCCACATGACAGAGAATACAGAACATAACACAAGACGGATGAGAGGAGAAGGAGAAACACTCCCCCCCCTCCCCCCCCCCCCGACTCACCACCATATTCATCCCTATGAATTATGAATCGCGTTCAACACTCCAGAATAAACTCCAGCAGCTCGTCTGTGTGTGTGTTTGTGTTGTTCATCAGCTCGAGCGATGGTCAGCGATCAGGCTTATAAATATTAATGCGAGGGACCCTTCTGCTCCGCTAACACATATTTAGACACGGGATGAAACCGGGGGGGGGGGGGGGGCTTTAATGGGATAATTGGATGTGATGTCACTCCACCTAATGAGCCACTGTTTGTGAGCATGGACAGCAACACACACAAGAAAAGGCCCGACACTAATCAGCCGGGCCCACGAGAGCCATCTCACGCTGCAACATCCATTACAGAAGAACTGCTCCAGGGATCCTCGGGCCAGGCTTCCCACTGCATCACTTATTAGACCATCCTCTGCTGTGACATGTCCTCATCAGAGGACCGGGGCCCCGCTGAGAGACAAGGTCATTTGTGAATTGTTTTGATTTGTGTCACAGTTTTTTACAAACACCACCACCACCACACCCCCCAGAGTCAATGTGTGAAATCCACATCGTTTCTTCTCTGGCTGACCGAGGCCAAGCGCCGCTGCAGCTCTTTAACAAAGTATCACTGAGTTAATGCTCATCCAACATCACACTGACCCTTAGATGATGGTAATCCTGCACCAGTGCAGCCATTTCAACTGGGCTCTTTCTTTTTCGGAGTATTTCACACGTGCATAATCAGCTGTGAACGGAGCTTGATGGAAATGAAATGACTCTTCATTCTCTAAGCCATCTTTAGGTTTTGTGTCTTTACAGTCATTGCCCCAGTCGTTACTCCATGATGGTGATAGAGTCGCTGGGAGACGTGTTCACATCTTTGCTTAAGCATCATGTGAAATATCAAGGCTGGAGTCACCAGCTAATGGAGCCTGAGGCTGAAATGAGCTCCGGGCCGCGAATTCAAAACTCATCCGCTTCTTTTTTTTAGTTATGAGCCACACGAGGAATCATACATGAAGCTGGATGGTCAAATCAGGTGAAGCCTATTTGAGCATGAGTTACCATTAATTAAATCTGCTGCTGATGCAAGAAATTATTAATGGTTGATGTGGAACAAAACAAATGTTTAGTTCCTGTTGGGTTTTTAAACATGTCTTACATCTGACACCACTTTTCCAACGTTATCATTAACATTACAAACACGTAAGGTTCAGTACGTCAGCTCTTTATAGCACTAAATTAAAAAATAACGTTATCTACAATATATTTACTCATTTAAATAGAAGTAGAAAACATAGTTACAAACTTATACTAGTACTCTATGTTGTACTACCATGTAAATAAACTCTTTATATGCAATCCAAACAATTTAAAATGCACAAGAACAAAGAAAACATGGAAGTACTTTAAAGTAAATTTCATTTTTCTACCATGAACCAGAAAACCTTAGTTCCATTGTTTTCCTGTTTTCAGAGCTTCAGTATTAAAATCTGTTCATAGGAAAAAGTCCTGTTCACTACTGATCAATATTTATATGATATCACAAGACAGCAGTTTTCATCCGTTTCCCTTGTTTCTTCATTTGACGCCAGTTTAATTAAAAAATGCTTAGAAATCAGTAGAGTTCAAACGAGATAAATAAACAAGTTTGTGAGATTGTTGACATCTATAATCGCAAATCCAAATGAAAACAATACAGATCTGAAGACGTTTACTGGGATAATTATGTTTCTAATCATCTGAAAACAAGGCAAATATTTCTGTTTGTGTCAAAGTGAACATTTAGCAGATTTCCATGCAGTTGAGCAGAGGCGCTCAATATTTAAATACAACTTAGAAAAACTGAGGTAATATTATCCACTCAGAAAACCAAACACATCTTCACATCCTGGAGAACGATGAGTCAAGAGAAGCTCAAGTCCCCTGAAAAGGCAGCACTCTGCAGAAAAGACGTCCCGGTGCCGCACAAACACTCCAGATCCCTGAGCAGCCTGGAGTGGAGGGAAGTGATCATTAGGAGGCTCGCTGGCTCTCGAGCAGGATGATGCCGCTCACCGCCTCCCGGTGACACGCGTCAGCCGTCACAGGGAGAAGTAGAGGCTCAGCAGACAGCCGCGGTAATTAAGGTTAAACCAACAAACGCAATCAACGTCCAATCAGCCGGTATTGTGGCAAATGGCGGTGCCTGAAGGAGACTGTGTTCGTTTCCTGTGTCCTCGGGAGGTGTTTGGTGGAGGGAACTTGAGATGTTCTGCATTTGAACAAGCTTTGCATGACTGTGGGAAGGTTTTAAAGTACATACTGGTTTCACTTTTGAAATGTGACCAATCCAAGTATACTCCAAAAGACAACTCTTAAAACTTTCATCCACAACGAATCTGTTGCCACATCTGTAAATCCTGTACAAGTGATTAAAATCAGAAAAGTGAAGAAGGTGGGATAAGAACCACCGACAATGACAAACAACCCTCAGGAGAGTTTGATCCAAGTCCTTTCTATCAACATGGATGAGGCAGGGTTCATGACCTATGCTGCAGTCAGCCACCAGGGGGCGATCAAGAGGATTTGGCTTCACTTTAAGGGTGCTGTCATATTAATATGCAGTCTCTAGTACTTAGTGCACACAATGCATCATTTCCTCATTCACACAATGACACATTGGCTTGAAACCACTTTTTGTTGTCCACAGTATAATCTGAAGTGTTTTAACAACATAATTCAAGTACTGATACATTTCAAGAAGGAACATTTATCAGTGAAATACTTTGATTTACGTCTACTCGTGCGTATGTTGGATCATCATCAAGTACAAAGTGGTGTTTGCAAAAACATATTTTGTATCTGTCATCAGCTCAGACACAAACACAAAGACAACACATTTCATCTCCCACATCAAAACCCATCAGACAGAAATTTAACTGGAAACATTACGGGCAGTTTCCGCCTCCTCCTAATCTTCCTCTTCTCTCAGCCTGATTACTTTTCTCCCTCAGAGGTGGAGGCTTGAGATCCAGTAAAACAACGACGCCTCGGCTTTCATTAAGGAAAGCTATCGTTGTAATCATTTTGATTCATAAACAAGAGTTGAAAGCTGTAAAAGATGCTTGAGAGGGAGCGAGAGTATTGATTGAAGGGAGAGATTAGAAATGAATGACCCGTGTGTCCCAGATTGAATAATCAATTTTAATTAATATCAATTTCACAGTGCAGCTGCTCTGTAACAGGTTTTGGTGCCGTTCATTTGTCAAGCTCTCGGGGAGAACCCCCCCCCCCCCCCCCCCCCCCCCCGAACTGAACCGACTGTGCTGGAGGAATCAGAGCCTCCCCCGTTTCCCACCACAGGTTGCTAACCTGAGTCCCACTGACCTGTAACTAGAACCAGTCGTTGTTCTATCTTCAGATGAGGAGAATATCAAACCCTAGTATTGATGCCTCATGTGACAAGTCCTCCTGGCAGAGCTGGGACAGTGGAGAGGCTGGGGGGGGACAGAGTGTTCCTATTAGGCCTTGAATACATCATGAAACCATCCATCATTCCAGTTTTACTCCAGATGACAATGATGAGGTGCTCCAGTGTGTGTCTGTGTGTCTGTGTGTGTGTGTGTGTGTGCACCTGCACCTGCAAGCTGTGGAGAGGTGCAAGTGATATTTCAAATCCTAATGGAGCGGACGGGGTGATTGCTCCGTGAGAACAGGATAGTGACATCTCTATAGGTGTGCCCTTATCAGGAAAATAATAAGGCAATTTTCAAGAGAGGAATTAGACGTGGAGACTGTCAAAAAAAGGTCTGAGCCAATCGAACCGAAGAGGATGCTCATTAGAGAGCTGCAATTTGCATATATTGCATGTCAGACATATTGGCAAAAATGTCAAAAACTAAATCCAAAAAGCCGTTCCAGTGCATCCGCTGGAATTGCTCCTTGATCAGAGTGAATCAATCTGACAGGTCGGTGACATTATGGTTATCTGGTGGAAATAAATCACGGTGTAGACATTCATCAGACGCAGCAGGAGTTCAAGTCCCCCCCCCCCCCCCCCCCCCCCCCAGATTGCACCAGAGAGGGAAGTCAGAGAGAAAAACAAAAAAAGAGTTCAATCAATTCCTGTTCTCTGAAAAAAAAACAATTCTGATCCACACGAATGTAAAAATCGACACGGTCCAGGAAGTGCGCAGACAATCATGAGTCTGTGAGAGCCGTAAAAAAAAAAAAAAAAAGCTTTTCACAGAATCTGTGAAAGTGCTTCTCTGCCTCCCATCATCCCCGAGCCCACCACTTAACCAGCTCTGGATGAATTGGTAAATGGGCCAAAGCCTATCATTGCCGCGGTGCTGATCGAGTAATCTCTCGTAGGTTCGTCCTCAGACCTCGGCTCCAGTTTGTTTTCCTCCAGTCGTCTCAGCGGTTAACTTTCTAAAGTGCACGAGGAGGAGACTTGTGATGGATCCGCTCTGTCTCGCGTGGCTCCGAGTCGCCTGGCAGATCCCCGTCATCCTCTCGTTGAGCCGCGAGCCGGAGGGCCCGTGATGTCAAGTGCCTCTGACACGCCAGACAGATGATGCTCTAAGCCCCCCCCCCCCCCCCCGCTCCAGAATATTAGGAGGGAACGCCGCAGATGGATGGATGGATGGATGGATGGATGGATGGCGGGCTGGTGCCGGCACAGACACAGGGATCCTAATAGAGCTGTTCTGATCATCACCATCAACATCTCGCCGTCCTCACGTTCACGTCCAGCGGTTTCAGAAAGTGAGTGGGGGGGGGGGGGCAGTGGGAGCACCTTATCGTCTGTGCAGGCGCTGGCTCCTTTCAAGACTTACAAGCATTAATTAAGAATCCATTATGAGCCCAAATCCATCAGCAACGTGGACATTATGCAGAGCGACAACCCATTATTCCAGCCGGTGTTGTGCTTTGTATGCATGAGTTATAACAATTTCTGCTGGGTTTATGAAAAATAAAAAAAAATAGGCAGCAAAGCCATCTGTTTGTTGTGGGTCCGGACGCGGAGTGAATATTGATGAGGGCGCCGGTCGTTCCCGGTAATGTGTCACAGCTCACAGCTCCATCAGAGAGGCCAGAGCGACAGGAAGTCACGTGACTCGGGTCATTGAGATCAAATCGAATCCGACGGATCCGGATTTTGCAGAACTGGAGAGATCAGAAGCTTCTTGCCGTCAGGAGACCGGTTTTCAGAAGCACCTGGAATGTCCATGCAACATTCCCGTCAGACCCACAATGCAACGTTCACAGAGGGTATTGATGTTTCCTCACCTGTGTGGGCAGAGCGTTCACATCCAGGCATCGGGTCAGTGAGAGATGTGAAAGAATTCCATGTGTCTATTCACAGACCGGTCATTTTCTATTCTAACAGGATGAATCCCGAGCTCGTCTCACTCTGACCTGTGGATATAATGGATTCTGGCTGTGGAAGGTTATTATTGGATGTAAATGCTCATAGAGAAGGTATTTTTCACCAGGTTTTTTAATGTCACGTCTTAATTTCAAGTTGACATTATTGCAAAGGTGTCCTGGTTTTGTCTTTAGAGTGTTTAGTTTCCGTCTCTTTTTGAAGAGTGTTTTCAGTTTATTAGAACCTCCTTGTGTTTCATGATTATCCCTGTGTTTATGTTGTTTATGAGTTGTGTCTGTGCCCACTCCCTGTGTCCTGTGATTGCCTGCACCAGTCCTCATGTGTTCCACAATGGCCCATGCCTTCCCTCTGTGTGTATAAGTCTCTGTGCTTCCCCTTGTCCTTGTCGGTTCGTTGTCTTAATGCCTGTCGTTATTCTTCGTCTCCTGTGCTTGTTCTCGTCTTCTCATAAGCTTCCTGCTTCAGTTTTGACATTTTGGAGATCAATGTTTTTTATTGTTATTTTTCTGTTGGACATTTACCAATTAAAAGGACACTTATAGTTTAAACTCTCCGTCCTGGGTCCATCTGCCTAACTCAACCCTGACAATAGGAGACCACGTGAAACGTTTCAGAAGCTTCAGACCTCGAAAGGACTTTGTCACTGAAGGACTCGTTTATTCAAAGTGATTATAGAAACATCCCCTTTGAATGTGAACAGCTGAAAGGTCCAATTGATTCATAAATAAATCAGCCGAGAGGTCAAATGAGAGACGCACAGGGCGCCTGCAGAGTTCCAACACGTCCTCTCGCGGTTTGCACGGCTCCTTCTAATCTCCAGCCTCCGCACCAAAGCAGTGAAACACACAGAAAACAAGATTCATCTGAAATCCCTCTAAGCCTTTATCGAATAAATGCTCATACACAATGAACCCGGCGCACTGGAACAGATGCAAACAAGGGCTTCAAAAACATCACATGTACACACACACACACACACACAAACACACACAGCTCGAATCCTCAGGGAGCGAGGGCGGCCCTGCAAATGTTCATGGTTAAATGCAGAATTTAAATTCACGTTAGAGAGAGCGGACTGGAAAACAAACATCACCCTCCTTCATGAAGATGCTCTTCCGGCGGCATTGACACAAATGTTATTGGTGCTTAAGGTTTGCATTAGACAGGAGGTGATGTTCCTCGGAGGCCACGTCACGAGGCAAATTCCCCTGAAGTCCACCCGGCATAAAGACAAAGAAACAAATCACCAAGTCTACATTTAATGTCAAAATGTCACGAGTATTGTGATTGCTTTTGGAATTACCGACCCAGTGGAAGCCTGATTAAGGTTAATTGCTCCCCGGCGTGCTGTGAGCGAGCTTGACCGATGTACGTTCAGGTTCACGCCCACCGGTGAGGAGTGATGTCTCTGTGGGAGCTGACAGGAGGGACGGCAGATGAGAGGTAAGGTGAGAGCCGTCCATCACGGGTTTGATCCCTGTATTCTTTACAGTTACCTGGTGGAGGTAAATATTAGCAGGTGTTGACCTGAGACGCACCCTGCAGGTCAGCGGGGGGGTCATTTATTCTCGTTTTCTCCCACGTCTCCTACGTAAAGATTCAATTACTTCTTCCATGACTCAAAACCTTCTCATCCAGGCCTCTCGGGATCTCCCAACTCGCACAGCAGAAGAAGAGCATCAGGCACAGACAGGGTAAATAACAACAAATTCAAATCTGGTCATTTGATTTACAGGCCGGGGGAAATTTAATGATCATGAAATATTCAGAGAGCGTGCCCTGGATTTTGTGGATTCATGTGAACATTCTCTCCAGCGCTACTTCTCATACAAAGACTTCCACTCAATTGAATCCCACTGTTTAGGATCGAGACTTCCTTCTCTCTTGGTGAGAATAGAATTTGAAGATGAAGAAGATGAGGAAGCCAAAGGAGATGAAGGTCATCACCCCCGAGCCATGACAATTAACTGTAAAGATGGATAATATGACAGATCCCCTAAAGTGGAGCCAAAGAATCTGGATCACCCCCTGGTGGCTGTCTGATTAAGATTAAGATTAAGATGCATTTATTAGTCCCAAACACATGCACAGTCATGCAAAGGCACACTCATGCAGATAGGGAAATGTAACCTCTGCTTTTGACCCATCTGGTGCAGGACACACAGAGCAGTGAGCGACCATGTACGGCGCTCGGGGAGCAGATGTTGGGGGAGTAAGGTGCCTTGCTCAGGGGCACTAGACAGGGTAGGGACACTCTTGGATTTTTGGACAGATCAATCCAGGTTCGTCTTTTGTTGTCTCTCCGTGGAGTCGAACCGGAGTCGAACCAGAGACCTTCTCTGCCCATAGTCCAAGTTTCTGCCACTAGTCCACCGCCTCACCGCCACCGTCTGCAGTATAGCTCATCAACCCTTCCTCCTCCTGGTTAGCAAATGGGACATGAACCCATCGAACATCAAAATACACGTCTTCTTTTTCCTCAGAGATGGTTTCTGTCACTAAACAGTTATTATCATATTGACATTTCTGCTTTTTCCCATCCATGAACGAATGGGACTGGCTCATGACTGGTTGAGCCCAACTCTCACCCGCTGCTCCAGGCGAGAAACGTAGAAAACTTACCAACTGTATCTGTTGTTCTGATAAACTTTCATAATCACCAAAAAACTGAACAACAAATTAAATGTACCAACTTGAATCGTTTGTGCTGCTGCCATCCAGTTACTGGATTTACCCCCAATTGTTTTGCGTGACTTATTTGCTGCATTTTAAATTTGCTGCGTCTTATAAAAGTCATTTTATGAGAAAACTCACCTTCATCTCTTCCCATATATGTTCATAGAGACCTTTCTTTTCAGATTATAAATCACTGCCTGCTGCAGACTGTAATAAACAACTGGGATCCCAGTATTCAGGAACTGTGGCCTCTTCAAAAGTGACAAATTATGAATTTGACTTTCAAATTCTTGTATTTCGCCAACTCGTGGTGTTGTTTGCACTTTTTGGAGGTGAATAATGTGACATTTGAAAATTAAACATCTTCCTCTGATGCAGAATTCATGAGCAACAAAGACAACGCGTTCTCCAACTTGCACGGAAACAAAAAAAATATGAATAAGAAAAGTCAGTCGGAGGTAAACGGTTCCTCAAGGGGAATAAAACCCAGCGACAGCGACGCCTCCGCTGGCTTTAAAAGATAATGAGGAACACGGCGACATTGCTCATAAGCTGCTCAGAGATTTTCTTTAAATTATTCTTTCCTCACATCTGACTTTGTCCATAAAAGCACAATTTGTCTCTCTCTCTGCGTGAGTTGAATGTTTTTGATCAGGGGATGACAGATGGGTCACTTATTTATGATATCTGTCGTCGCAGCACCGACAGAAGCCACAGCAAAAATTCTTCTGGTAGAAAAACACAAAAGGTTTAGAGATTCCTCTCCTCAAAGGGAACTGGTTAAGCCTCATTTCCATTTGAAAGTTTTATTTTCCAGGAAGTCACTATACTGGGTTTTTAGAGGCTCTTAAACAGAATACACCATCAGACGCTGGAGGAAGTTCTGTGTGACTTTAAATTACAAATTCTCTGACACATGTTTCACGATGAACAGTAGTTGGATCTTCAGAAAGAGAAACAACAATAACCAGTCACAGGGATGTTTGTTAGCTACAGGAGTTTAAAAATGAATCTTTAAATGAGTAATGATAGTAGTTATGTTATATTTTCAAGACTAAATAATATTCTTCAAGCGCATCTATTTAATTCAGAGACATTTTGCAGTGATGTTGGGATGGAATACTATTTTTTTGCCTTCGTGATTTCTGTATTTGTTATTTGACATATTTTGATTATGCGCATTTGTTCAGTGTCCAGTTTTTTTATTGTTGTTGGGCTCTGCTCTCTTTTAACACAACTTTGTAAGGGGGGGGGGGTTGGCAGAGGTTAGTGGCTCTATGTGCATGATCACAATGGTGCAGAGTTGTGATGATCTCCCTCTACCAGATTTCTCACGACTTTCTAACCTTACACACAGAGAAAAACCTTAACACCACTGGAGGAAAAGAACATTTAAAATAAAGCACAAAATGTCTCTTTTGACCTTTTTGAGGAAATCCAGTCATTAAGGTCTTATCGACCGAGAGCTCGGCCTTAACAAAATGTAAATGACATCGGTCTCCATTGAGCGAGTCCCCTGTCACCTCCTCTCAGATGAATGACTCCTGCACTCGCCACGATCATGGATGAAACGTGTTCATCATCATCGAGTCCTCAACAATCCAGCTTCACCCAACAAAGTCACTGCACTTTCAATATTGATGACGCCAAGTGGTTTTTTCCTTTTGTCTGTCCGACCTTTGTGTGTCTTTGTCGCTGCACATCTCGAGTGTGAGTCTGAAAGAGAGCAGTGAAGCTCTATTTCAGCTCTGCAGGACCTTGAAGTGTCCCCAAGCAGGACAGTGACTCTCTCCTCCAGCTCCTCGGTGGCTCCTCTCTTGATGAACTCGACCTCCGGCTGCCCTGCAGAAGGGACAGGAGGAATAAAGAGACCTTCCCTGTGAGGAGCAACACTTTTCCTCTCGCCTCATGCAGCCGCTCCATCAATTCCTATTTGGCCATAATAGAATATTACCTTCTGCCCACACACAGCAAGCCAAGTCTAGTTTATTATATATTTTCAATTCAACTGGATATAGGATGAGGAGCTCTGCTGCCAACAAGATAAAAAATGTGCTGGGGATATTAAATTGCTGTGACTCAATTTGCACAAACACAGATGAAGTTTTAATTGGATTATTGTAATAACTGGTCAGGCTGATGAAGATGGGCTCTGGACTGAGGTTTGGAAAAAAACTGGCGAGCGCGGTTTTGGCTGAGGCCAGGGACGGGCAAATTGTTCAGGAGGGGGGGAATCCAGAACGAGACGGGGGGGGGGGGGGGGGGGGGGGGGGGGACCTGAGGCACATGAGGATTTGACAAAACGAATGATGTGGAGGGTTCAAATCCTGCAGCTGGTTAGTTAGTGACCTGAAGTTTAATGTATGTAGTTCTGAGATGCATCTTTAGAAAAACTGAAATTCATCACATTAACATGACAACAACATCTGTCCACCCCGTGCTGCGTGGACAGATGTGTGGACGGACCGCTAGTGATCACTGACTGTTTGGTGAATGAATGAAATCAACTGATAAAGAATCATAAATAAATGTATTGATCTGCTGTCAGGCTGTTTATATTGAGACATATTGATCAGATGAAGAATTTCATAACGAGCACAAGCTTTTCCTTGTAAGTATAAAGTTTATCCCATAAATGTGTTTGATGGATTCTAACGGATCCTTTGGAGACGTGTTGTTCACACTTTGTGTTTGGTCACATGACACCAGCCTGGTGCACAGCTCCATGAAGAGATGATGGTCTCACTCTGCTGCAGAGGAAGTGGACCTCAGAGCTTCAACATCTGCTGACAGATGTGAGAGCAGCGTGTTCATGAACATGGCGTCACAGTCACATGTTACACTGACACTAGTGTGTTGAGGATCATCACAAAGTCACATGATGACCTCTCCTTGGGTCAGTTTTCTATTAAATATGGTAAAATGTTTATGAAACAGTTTCCTCATTGACTTAAAGATGCTCTGCTCTTCATCGACTCTTCTTCATTCTGTAAATGTCTCTTTCACTTTTCTTCTGCTGGTTTCCAGTATGTCAAACTGGTGATTTTGTTCTTTTACCTGCACCAAGGACGAGATGTTTCCACCAGTTTGTTTGAAGAGGAAAGAAAAGCTGAGTCATGATTCCAGTGAAGTCGGTGGAAGGATGTTTATTGAGCATTAAAGCAGAGACAAGTAGAAACAGAACTTTTCTCTCTGAGATGTTTTTCTTCTCGTTACATCTGGTTTGTCACAGAGGAAATGATCCATGTGTTTGACTCATAGACTGAATATAAAGGCTTTGACTGGGATGTGCTGCTGTTATACTGCAGCGCCACCTGTGGGTCAAAAGTAGAAAAGCCACCACCGCTCTGCACCTGATGCAGAAATGAAAACGTCCCATTTTTAAGTCCAGAGTTTTGATCTTTTGTGTCAAAGACAAAACTCTGATTTTAAACTCAAAGTGATTTCAATGTGTTGAACTTTGTGTTGAACTAAATCAATTTGTGACGTGAATCCAGGAACTTTAAAATCATAAACAAACATATACACAGAATGTGGTTCTACACACATGGAGACACACTGAGGGACAAAGGTGGACAATAATAAAGACAAACTTAAACACACTGTATGTGACTCTTTATAGAGGGTTTATATATTCTGCTTGTGTTGTGTCATTTCAATAAACACATTCTTCATGTGAATAAACACAATCGGGGCAGGAAGGTTGCTGGTTTGAATCCGGTTCAGATGGGGTCTTCCTGTGTGGAGTCTGCATGTTCTCCCCGTGTTTTCTCCAGGTGCTCCGGCTTCATCTCACAAACACATGCAGATTAGGGGTTGTGTAGATTGGAGACTACACACAAGCTGCTGCTGCTTCAGCCTCTGGATCCTCAGGACACAGCTCAGCCTCCGTCCACACACACTGTCCTCTTCACACTGTCCTCTTCACACTGTCCTCTTCACACTCAGCTCCACCTGTTGAGAGAAGAAGACATCAGTGTCACAGAGACTCACTTCATCAGCTGTGAGTCAGTGATGCAGCTCATCCAGTAGAAAGAGCAGCAGGGACTTCAGTCCTGTTCAGAGGTGGAGCAGCTTCCTCTCTGCTTCATGTTCACGTGTTGGAATGAACACGCTAAGAGCTCAGTGTGTGTCCTCTGCATGTCAAAGTGCAGAGTGGACACCTGAGAGGTGGATTTACTGCTGTTACAGGTGAAGCCATGTTTCACTGTGTGTTGATGAACATCTGCTTCTGACAAACTGGGACCAGAGGAGACAGATGGACCTCAGCAGAGGTTCTGCTCTGTATAAAGAGCTCCTGGTTACCATGTGATGAGGAGAGGCTTCAGTCCCACTGATCTCAGAGCTGTGACAAAGATCCACCTGATCAGTTCTTCACTGATGAAGTGAGAGGACAAACTGTCTCAGATCAGATGAAGACGACACCGTCTCTGTCCCTCGTGTGAGGCTGTCAGCTGTGGTCCAGCTTGTGTAAGTTACAGCGCCCCCTGGTGGCATCTGGTCAAAATATATTACGTGACCACGACATAATAACGTGTGAACGAGACAAATAACTCGAGGCCACGAGATCTGAATCTGTTGTTTACTAACAAGACGAGTGGAAGACAAGAAGACACACACTGTCTCACTGTCTCTGAGGACACACACTGACTCACTGACTCTGAGGACACACACTGTCTCACTGACTCTGAGGACACACACTGTCTCACTGACTCTGAGGACACACACTGACTCACTGACTCTGAGGACACACACTGTCTCACTGACTCTGAGGACACACACTGTCTCACTGACTCTGAGGACACACACTGTCTCACTGTCTCTGAGGACACACACTGTCTCACTGTCTCTGAGGACACACACTGTCTCACTGTCTCTGAGGACACACACTGTCTCACTGTCTCTGAGGACACACACTGTCTCACTGACTCTGAGGACACACACTGTCTCACTGTCTCTGAGGACACACACTGTCTCACTGACTCTGAGGACACACACTGTCTCACTGTCTCTGAGGACACACACTGTCTCACTGACTCTGAGGACACACACTGTCTCACTGTCTCTGAGGACACACACTGACTCTGAAGACACACACTGTCTCACTGACTCTGAAGACACACACTTCTCACTGTCTCTGAGGACACACACTGTCTCTGAGGACACACACTGTCTCACTGTCTCTGAGGACACACACTGTCTCTGAGGACACACACTGTCTCACTGTCTCTGAGGACACACACTGTCTCACTGTCTCTGAGGACACACACTGTCCCCGAGGACACACACTGTCTCACTGTCTCTGAGGACACACACTGTCTCACTGACTCTGAGGACACACACTATCTCACTGTCTCTGAGGAAACACACTGTCCCCGAGGACACACACTGTCTCACTGTCTCTGAGGACACACACTGTCTTACTGACTTTGAGGACACACACTGACTCTGAGGACACACACTGATGCTCTGACTTTGAGGACACACACTGTCACTGAGGACACTCACTGTCTCTGAGGACACACACTGTCTCTGAGTACACACACTGACTCTGAGGACACACACTGATGCTCTGACTTTGAGGACACACACTGTCTCTGAGGACACTCACTGTCTCTGAGGACACACACTGTCTCCCTGTCTCTGAGGACACCCACTGTCTCTGAGGACACACACTGTCTCACTGTCTCTGAGGACACCCACTGTCTCTGAGGACACACACTGTCTCACTGTTTCTGAGGACACACACTTCTCACTGACTCTGTGGACACTCACTGACTCTGAGGAGACACACTGACTCTGAGGACACACATTGTCTCACTGTCTCTGTGGACACACACTGTCTCACTGTCTCTGAGGACACACACTGACTCTGAGGACACACACTATCTCACTGTCTCTGAGGACACACACTATCTCACTGTCTCTGAGGACACACACTGACTCTGAGGACACACACTGTCTCACTGTCTCTGAGGACACACACTGACTCTGAAGACACACACTTCTCACTGACTCTGAGGACACACAATGTCTCACTGACTATGAGGACACACACTGTCTCACTGTCTCTGAGGACACACACTGTCTCATTGACTCTGAGGACACACACTGTCTCACTGTCTGTGAGGACACACACTGTCTCACTGACTCTGAGGACACACACTGTCTCATTGACTCTGAGGACACACACTGTCTCACTGTCTGTGAGGACACACACTTACTCTGAGGACACACACTGACTCTAAGGACACACACTGTCTCACTGTCACTGAGGACACACACTGTCACTGAGGACACACACACTGACTCTAAGGACACACACTGTCTCACTGTCACTGAGGACACCCACTGTCTCTGAGGACACACACTGACTCTAAGGACACACACTGTCTCACTGTCACTGAGGACACACCCTGTCACTGAGGACACACACTGTCACTGAGGACACACACTGACTCTAAGGACACACACTGTCTCACTGACTCTGAGGAGACACACTGACTCTGAGGACACACACTATCTCACTGTCTCTGAGGACACACACTTTCTCTGAGGACACACACTGTCTCACTGTTTCTGAGGACACACACTGTCTCACTGACTCTGAGGAGACACACTGACTCTGAGGACACACACTATCTCACTGTCACTGAGGACACACACTGTCACTGAGGACACACACTGACTCTAAGGACACACACTGTCTCACTGTCACTGAGGACACCCACTGTCTCTGAGGACACACACTGACTCTAAGGACACACACTGTCTCACTGTCACTGAGGACACACCCTGTCACTGAGGACACACACTGTCACTGAGGACACACACTGACTCTAAGGACACACACTGTCTCACTGACTCTGAGGAGACACACTGACTCTGTGGACACACACTGTCTCACTGTCTCTAAGGACACACACTGTCTCACTGACTCTGAGGAGACACACTGACTCTGTGGACACACACTGTCTCACTGTCTCTGAGGACACACACTGTCTCTGAGGACACTCACTGACATTGAGGACACACACTGTCTCTGAGGACACACACTGTCTCTGAGGACACTCACTGTCTCTGAGGACACACACATGGACCTGTCTCCAGGAAGCTGAGGTCATCTGGTGTTTTGGGGACAGGATGAGTCTGGAGACATTGAGATGTTCTGGGTGAGTTAGAGATCAACTGAACCAACCAGACGTTGATTTAAACTTCCCTTATCCGTCCCTTTAAGGAGAGTGAGCACCACACAACAGTGTAGAGTCACTGTGGTCAGTGGGCGGAGCTTCTATACGGGTTGATCTCCAACTTAACCTGGAGCAGGTTAGCTGTCATCAGAAGTTACCATGGTGATTGACCTGGTTAAGAAGTGGACGAGCTTCGTAGAACTGAAAAAACTAAACCTGAAGTTAACCTGATAACCACAAATCCTGCTTGGTAGCACAGACCCTGGATCTGTGATACTGACTGTGTTTAGTAACATACTGATGAAAGCAGCGTGGACTGACTCCAACCATCTACTGACCTCAGAGTCTCCAGTCGACAGGTTGGACTCTGCTGTAGATCAAGCAGCTCCTTCACTGCTGAGTACTTCAGGTTGTTGTCTCTCAGATTCAGTTCTCTCAGATGAGAGGGGTTTGACCTCAGAGCTGAAGCCAGAGAAGAACAGCTGATCTCTGACAGACTGCAGCCCCTCAACCTGGATAAAGAATAAAACTTAACTGTAAATTAAACTGAGTTCATGTGTGAAGATAACAGACACATATTCATGTCAGCACAGACTCATAACATGGAAGATAAATATGAATCAGACATGTTGGACTAAAAACGAGTCCTGATTCAGAACAAATAGATTATTTGGACCCGGTCTCTGTCCTGCAGATCAGTTTAGGAAATCCAGAACTAAACTCAGTGTTTTAACAAGTAGCTGAATATTTAAAATGTCACAGATTAATTCATGAATGGATTCAAGTTATGTATGAAGAGGAATTATGTTCAATTAGAATTAAATGAGATCAATTGTGTATAAATGCTGTTTATAAATATGAGATCTACAAAAGTCAGTCAGTGAACTGACCTCAGAGTCTCCAGTCGACAGGTTGGACTCTGTAGAAAACCACACAGCTCCTTCACTCCTGAGTCCTGCAGGACATTTAGACTCAGATCCAGTTCTCTCAGATGAGAGGGGTTTGACCTCAGAGCTGAAGCCAGAGAAGAACAGCTGATCTCTGACAGACTGCAGTAATCCAACCTGGATAAAGAAATATGAATATTAGAATGTGTCCTCCTGTTGTTGTGGATCGTCATCATGTCAACACAGACTCTCAACATGCTGCTGACCTCAGTCCAGTCTGTGACCTGAAGATAAATATCAGATCAGACATGTTGGACCATTGTTTCATTCATCAGCTTCTTCTCTGTGTGTTGGTCACTGAGCAGGTTTGTGTAATTAAACACTGTTTAAAGTAGGGACGGCTCCTGATGTCACTTCCTGTTTGTTTCTATACTTATCAACTGTCCAACGTGTTTCAATAAGAATGTGTCTTATTTTGAAAACCTGAGGAGGACGAGTGCTCGGCCTCAGTCCACATGTTATTTACTGACACTTTCTTACTGATCAGGAGCAGGTGAGTGCAGGTGAATGGAGTTGATGAGGTGGACGTGACTGACAGGCTGGGTGAGTGACAGATGACTGAGGGACAGTGAGCAGAGCAGAACTGAGACAATTCAAATAAATAATGACCCAATAAGAAAGAAAGTCTGAAAAGTGAAGAAGGATTTAAGGACCTCAGAGTCTCCAGTCGACAGTTTGGACTCTCCAGTCCAGAACTCAGCAGCTTCACGTCTGAATCCTGCAGGTAGCTGTCACTCAGATCCAGTTCTCTCAGATGAGAGGGGTCTGACTTCAGAGCTGAGGCCACGACTTCACAGTGAGTCACTGAGAGTCGACAACAACTGAGTCTGTAATTAAAGAAAATATCAAATCTGTGAGAATTAAATCAGAAAACACAACATTCATACAAAACGTGATCATGTGACCCTCACCCTGGTAAATCCCCTCTTTGTTAAAAACTCCTCTGACACACACACACACACACACACATATACACTGACACTCACTGACACACACTGACACACACTGACACACACTGACACACACTGACACACACACACATATACACTGACACTCACTGACACACACTGACACACACTGACATACACTGACACACACTGACATAAACTCTCACTGACACAAACACTCACTGACACACGCACGCACACACGCACGCACAGACACACACAGAGACACACGCACACACACTGACACACACTGACACACATTGACACACACTGACACACACTGACACACAAGCACACACGCACACACACAGACAAACACACAGACAAACACACAGACACACACAAACACACACTGACACATACACTCACACACTCTGAAACATTCACACACAGACACACT